>NW_009647512.1:2048921-2088097 GCF_000708025.1 Charadrius vociferus | reverse complement strand
AAAGAGTGTAAGAAGCAAGGGAAAATGGTGTGATCCTTCCCATGGCATAGTCTCCTAGCTCACCGCGGTCGGCTCTTCAGGGATTTTTTGTACTCGAGGCCACACCTTGACCATTTTATGCTTGATAGCTACTGTATAGTCTGCCTCTCGTGAATTTTTGAGCTCATTTGTGAACCTTTCTCACTTTGAACTCATCGGCGGTTTTGATCTCTAATATTCTGTGGTGGCGATTCCCACAGTATAACTAATAATTGCCCTCCTCAGTGCAAGAGCCTGATAAAGGTCTGCTCAGTGGAAGAGACATGATGGGAACGTAGTTAATACAACCTTGCTGGAATTAGATCACCACAAAAACATACTACGGAATCTTTAGTTATGGTCGTTCTACAATATATAGGTCAAAAGCAATACAAGTCATTTTTCTAGAAGAAAAGGAAAGTAGAAATTTATGTTCTTTGAATATGTGTATGGAAAGACAGTCTTTCTTTCACCGATTTAATTGAGTTAAAAGTAAATATTTTCTTTGAAGCGTTGCTTGGCATGTCTCAAGTTATGATTCTTTCATAAAAGCTAATGCAGTCAAACTATGCATCCACTGCCTGATGCTCCTTGCTTTCAAAGACTCTCAGGCATCCTCATGGGAGTATGCCTAGCAAAAGTGACACTTTCTCCACTTAACCAGAAAATAGAAAACCAAGGACAACCCTTCCAAAACCAGCATCAATTTCACAGGATGACAACTTATGTATTTGGAAGGCATTGCTTTTTGCATATCTGTAGGACTGACAAAGTCAAACTAATAAATAATCATAAATCAGCCTACAGATGATTTTTCATCTTTGCATTCTCCAAAACTACTGCTGGCTCAGTGGCAAGCAACTGAGTTTTGATAGAGTTGTGGGACCCTGTGCTTTTCAGCTCCCTCGGCACCAGCCAATGCACAGGCACTCATGTTCTTGAGGTCTTCAGGTTTACTGCTTGGGTTCAAACAGCCTATGCGGAAAACTTATCAGAAAGTGGCTCCTTAAGGCATTAGCGTACCTTCAGATAATGTGTTCGAGAATTCATCGTTTTCAAGCAAATAGGCCACAGTGTGAGCAGAACATCTCCTTCTGTATTTTAAACAACACAAGAGCTATGCGTGAATCCTTGTCTCGGTTGTCTCCTAATTCAAATGCATCGGGAGTTGAGCCTCATCCTCCAAGCAGACCAGGACACGTCCTCTCCGCTCCCGTCTCTTTCTGTGCAGCTTTGAGTTTGGGTTCAGGTTCCCGTAATAGTAGCAGACGCTTTTGCAAAGACGGCTGGTCTGCTCTCTCAAAAGAACTCGCCCTCACTTTTTACTCTCAGGCTAGCAATTAAGTTTTTGTCAGGAGATGAGTTGCTCGCTTGCCCACCTGAGATTTGCTCTGGGCAGCCGCCAGCTCTTTGAACAAAAATGTTTCCTTTTGACTATAAGCTTATCAGGGCTTTACAGCCCTCCACTGTGAGCCTTGTGCAAAGGCAGGGGTGCCTCTCCTGGCACTGCCAGGGATCTCCGGCCAAATGGACTTCCCAAGAATCCAACGGAGGTTGGGGTGGGTTTTGCCCTCACGGGTAGCCAGCACAGGGCAAAGTGCAGAACAAAGTAGGGTAGTAAATGCAAAACAATGCATACATATGTGTAAATGTATAGTCACTGTTGTGACAACGTATAGTCACATTGGCATTCATTTCTTTAAAAAGAGCGTCTGTTTCATAGCAGCAATATTCTGTAATAACATTGCTGAGCATTTTTGTGCCAACTTATTTTTCAAAACTTAACCCTGCACCATCCCGTTAAATGGACTGGGACAGTTCCTGTGAGCTCACACAGCGCTAACTTAGGCTGGGCTAGAGGGAAGGCGTGGGGGGGAATAGCAAAGGCAGTACGTGGTATGTACAACAACAAATGAGTTCTTTTGCTGCCAAAAAGCAAAATGTTAAGAACTTTTGTTGAGCGAGCGTAAGAAAGCATTTGGTACCTAGTGCTGTTGAAGTCCAGATGAAAAATACTATAAACGTCCAACTTCATGTCATTCTGGTCCGGCACCTGTTTCTTTGGCAGAGAAGTTGAATTTTCCCCTGAAATCTGTTCTTACTGGATTAGATCCTTTTCCAAGAAATATGTAGATGAGAGCACTAAAACTATATGGATTTGTACTTGTCACAGAATAGGTGTCGTCCCAGTGAATTATCATTTATGGATACTGGAAAGATCTGAATAAGCCTTAAGTCATCTCAGAAATAATAAGGGATATGCAGCCTGTGTCCTTTGTAACCTACTGTAGTGAGCTCAGCTACTGCTTCTTAATACTGAATATTCATGAAGTCATTAAATGAATAATTGGGATACATTTACACTTTATTACTGTTATGGGATAGCCTGGGCACCTTAATAAGATGCTGATGATTCATTTTGGCATGACAGTAAGAGGGTGCAGAGGGAATTTGTCAGTATGACTTGCTAATGCAAAAATAATTGTTCCATTTTCCAACTTTAATGTCAAGAAAGACACTGATGTTTAAGAGTGCATCTGCCTAATAGTCCCTTTCGCTACATATTAGAGACTTTCACAGAGCCAGTGCTCTGCAGCTTGCTGTTTCTATCTCTGCAGTAAATGTAGAAGTGAGGAAGAGGAGGCAGAAATACACCCCACCTCCAAAATTCAGAAATGACTAAGAGCTCCCGTACGTTGCAGATCAATTCTGATGCAGTTGATAAATGAGGAGGATTATATAAGTAATCTGATTAGAATGTAATAGCGGTGGAAGGAGCTTTCCATTAGACTGAGACCTTGACTCTCGAAATGTAATGAAGCTTTTATGGGTCAATTTAATTATATTTGAGCTATACAAATATTTACCATGGCTACATATTGAAAAGTTACATTTCTCTACTGTAAGTCAGCTCCATGAATACATCTGCTATAAAGCCATAAAAAGATTTATAAAGGTAGTAGAAATGAAAATTTAAATGAAAACTAGGTTTAAAACCTGCATCCGCTCAAGCCAATGTGCTTATTTTTGTGATTTATTTTTTTTCAATCATGGTCATCTCCCACATGGTGTCTTCCATTTACTAACATTGATGTCGTTGTTGCCATGAGGTGTGCTAGCTGGCATCACAGAGCTTGTGTCCTCCAGTGTGTTGAACCTGAGGCTGGCCTGTCCTTCCATGCGGGACCTGTGTTTGCCTCCAGAAGCTCATGGTGGGTCTGTGTCTCATTCCATGGGTTGAGACTGTGTTTTGTTGTAGAGGGGAAGAAAGACGCCACTGGAAGATAATGGCCTTGGCAGTGTGTATGTACGTGAGGAGCTTCCCCAAGATCTGACAGTTGTCAGAGAGAGGTGAACATAGCAGACGTAACACACGGATAAAGGCAGATGCAAACCTCCAGGCAGCTCATATACAAGAGTTTCCAGACCATGTACTCTACATCTGGCAGACGTTCATGTTGTATGTCTTTGATAAATAGTGCTTATTAAAGAGTTAGAAATTTCTCCTTCCCCAGAGAAGCCGTTTCATACATTTTTCAATCTTTAAGCAAAATGAAAAAGTTTAATGAAAAAGCCCCCATTCAGCCTCCCCCGATGAGCCTCCAGTCAAGATTTTCCTGAAGTACATAAATTCTTAATTTGCTGTAGATAATGTCTACCAGATGATAGTACCAGGAGCACAAGTGGAAGTTGAAGAACAGCAGACTTCGAGCAGACATTATTAAGCACTTTTTCAAGAAGAGAAACATCAGTGTGTTGACTTAAGGCAAGAGAAGCCAACTGAGGTCAAGCAGAAAGGCTTTAGATGGCCGCCTTCTGGAGCAGGTCAGCCATGCAGGCGCGTATGGGATAGGGTGTGAAGCTCCCTTTCACTGAGCCCCATGTGAAGTGCAGGAAAATACCCTTACAAGAATGAAAGCACACCTTGCGTTGTATCACATCTACAAAGCAATGTCGCTTCTCCGAAAGGGGCAGGTAGCTGGTCTTGGTTCCCTATGGGTAAGAAGAATATTTTGTACACCTAAAGCACAGTGTGAGTTTCTTATGTGAAGATTTTCAGGGATACAGAATGTGATTTGTACATTGAATATTTGTCTAGTTAGTGATGTTGAAAGCCTAAAACTTGAGTTCTTTTTACCTTCCCTTCTCCACCGTTGATGGCGCTTATGTGTGAAACAGCAGTGGTGGTATATCAAATAAATCCAAGATTTCTGAAGGAGTTTTTTAATGTCTATGGTTGTGGAGAGAGGATCTTTACATTTTTTTCCAGAATGTGAAAAAATGGCCTAGAATAAGATGTGTTTTAGTGAATGACTGAAAAAGCAGAAAAGAATACGGGAAAATAATAATAAACACTGCTTGTCGTATAGTGAAGCTCATCAACAGCACTTACATAGCTTTGAACAAGGATTTATCTCATCATTCCTCTTTTGTAGATGGGGAAACTGAGTCTTAGAAGAAGAATGCAACTTGCCAAGTTCAAATAAGGAATGAGTGGATAGAGAGTAGGTTTTGATTCAGCACTCCATCTGAGAAGCCTCAGGCCAGAAGGAGAGAGTTGGAAATTAGTGTTTTAACAATTAGAACATGTGATATTTTTCTTACATATTTAGGGAAAGGGCTAATTATTCTCGGATGAGTTTTTCTTTATTCTTTTTTCCTATGACATTAATTTTTCTATAGGGGACCAAGCAAAATATTCATTATGAAATATTTGATCTGAAACAAAACATCACATTTACTTTGTGTAGGCACTTACTGAATCAGCATTTTGAAATGAAAACTGGAACTTCTAACTTGCTTTGAAAAGAAATGTTCCAGCTTTTAGGAAAATCATAGCATTTTGAGTCTGGCTTCCCGAGGAGGAAGATCTTTTGCTGTATCCTGAAAAATGGTTGATTATGTGTGTGCCCGCCTGTGCACGTGCCTGTCTGTCCTCAATCACTTTTGAACTGCGCATCTTTCAGTTGAGAAAATTTGACTGATCTACCTACAATATATCAGTCAAGCGGGGAAATATGTTCCTTGGTTTTGCGTTTGGCAAAATAATGGCCGGTGCTGAATCCTATGCCTGCTTGTTCCAACATCCTCCTTATACTGCAGCTGAAATTAATCTTAAGGCAATCTCTACTATTTCTAAATGAAAAGAAAATCTTCATATTCTGCAAAATGCGGCTATTGATCTGGCTCTAACCAGAGAAATCCTTTTGAAATGAATTCCCAATAAAGCAATAAAACTTACTGCTCTAATAAGTTTACAGTGCAAAACTTATTTGACAATGCAATAAAACATTATCTCAATCACAGAACCGATTCGAGGGTACTTGTTAAATGAGGCAGTGTTTCCTCTTTCCAGAAACTCCAGTGCCAATTTAGATGCAAGCTTGTTAAAAAAAATACAGGTTTGGTGCAAGGTTATCCTTGTGAAAAGTTTCCAGCAGGGACTGTAGAAGCAATTATTCTTTCTTGGCTATCAGTAATTTCTGCTGTAACTTCTCACAATGGCAGAAGGCTTCAGTACTGGAAAAATTAGTGGATGGACAGAGATTGAATTTAGTTTTAAAATGTATATTAGTAACTTTGACATTAATTTTCTGAAAAAAAAAAAAAAAAGGGGGTTGTCAACAATATACTTACATGTTAAATAGAAACATCCTAGCATTAGAAAACTTATTACCATCGTCTGGATATTTTAAATAAAATATTCATAAAGCCAGATCTGAATTTCAAAAAGAAAAATAGCCTTTAAATTCTGAAGTAATATATTCTCCCGTCTCATTAAAAAGCAGAAATCTATCTTGGATCTTATATGCTCTTCTTCATTACAAGACTATTTATATAACAGTCTGATAGACATCAGCTCTTCTTGGGCTTACAGCCCTTGAAAATCATATAAAATACTTTCCTCACTGTTTCAGCTTATATATCTAATTTTTCATTATTTATGACATACAACAGCTCAACTCTCAAGGTCACACTCCAAAGAAGTCAAAGCACATTTCTTTTTAGGTTCTGTTTTATCTCAGAATTCCAATCAGCTGAAAGAAAAAACACAGAAAATACAGTGAAGGCAATCAAGACCATAATATGGTTTCAGTAAATGCTTTTCAAGGGTGGAGAGTTACTCAGGAGCTTTTTAGCTAACGCTTTACTTTAATGGTAGATTTAACTAATGCCAAATTGCAATGGGGCTCAAGTGAAAGTCCGTGTGATGTGCATGTAACTACCCAAGAAATTCATTCTGACAGATCTTTTTGCAAAAATACTCTAAGACAAAAGGAGACCTTGGAGTTCTCCCTGCTTTGTATTCTGAATCTTGCTTTCCAGAGTAGCGTGCCCAGGCATTAATCCCAGGAAGTTTTCCTATCAATGCATTACTCCGGGAGAGCGGAGCAAAGCTCACGGCACGCAAAACTTATCCTGCAGTCACTGTCAGTTGTCAAATGTTGGCCACAACGCACCAAATTTTAACCCTGTTGGCAGTTTGAACCTGCAGGCAATCGCATACGTCTCTGTGACAGGTGGAGGAGGACAGAGGACTTGAAGTCCAGTGTATGGCAAGGGCTGGCTTTTTAGGAACAGCTCTACACTTTCCACCCCCTCTCTATATTCTCTTAAAGGCAGAGTTAAATAGAAAAAGAACTATGTCAAATTCTGTAGAGTTTTGGGAATTTGTATCAGAGATGTAAACTGGCTTGTGCATGCAGTAGGTTTTGCTCTTGATACATGCTACGGGATTGTTTAGCCAAGGTGGAGAGGTGGCGTTTCAGAACATAATCACATCTGCAGCCATTGCTCTGCCTGTTCAGTGCGGAGGGTGCTACAGTTTCCCTGGAACATCCTCCAGATTCCATGCGTTTCCTTGTAAACCAGACCAAGACACATTTCATGGCACAGGCCATGAACAGGAACAGGCACTCGTGTCTTCTACGTGACCTCTCAGAACAAGATCGTGGCACCCCTTCTCCCCAGGCCCTCTGGCCCTGTCACTGCTGGACAGACATAAGGTTTTGCACTATGTTCATACAATGAAGACAAACATGGTGACTGATGGTCTCAGTGCTGCCACAACACAAATCATAAAGAAAAAAATAGTAATAGGAAGGGCCAAGCATGACACTTGCATTCAGCACTCTCCACAGAACAGGACCTAGTTACACCTGGGACATTCTTCCAAGATCTAAAGCCCCATGTCACTGTATACCCAGCAATGATGACAATGGTAGCAATGTGCGAGAAGAAAAGTCATCCTAATTCCTAGTCATTAGAGGTTGGTTTAAACCTTAGGCATGGCCTGTGGTATAATTTCTAAAACAGAAAATTAGATAAATAAATAAATAAATGGAATTGGATGTTGTTCTCATCCCTATAAATACCCCATTCCTCTCTTTCTGTTAAAATTTTATGCTGGCATAAGAATGTGTTGTGGACTGCTGGCAAAAATGCTACATAATCAAAATTACCTGATTGTTTATTTATGGTTTAGAACACTGTATGATTCATGCCGTCTATTATCCACTTAGAGGCTTCATCATTTATTTGGTCGTCTCTTTTACTTTCTAGTCTGAGAAGGGCACAAGAATGGTACCATGGTAGAGAGGGATGCCCTTCCTTCCTCTTAGAGGATTCTCTGGCCTGAGCTGTGTCTGCAGAGCTGAGCCCCTTGCTGAACATAGGCCTGCAGCTCTTCTAATGACTTGCATCGCAGGTACCCAGTGTAAATTTGATGAGAATTTGGCCATTGCATCCAAGTACTTCACATCTATCTTTTCTGATAATGTTACTACTCTAATACATTGGGTATATTGCAGTTCAACACCTTATCTTCAGAAAGCATCCTACAACACTTCACGGCATAGTTACGCGCTACTGCTGCCCATAATTCACCAGTGTCCTACTAAACACCTGCTAATGGGATTGCTTTGGATTTTAATTTGAAACAGGTCCTTTACTCCTGCTACTCATCAGTAATAATCCATGCTTATGGGAAAGAAACCAAATACATCATAAGTGAGAAAAACAAAGCATATGGTGCTAGGACAACTTTATAGACATCAAGCTCAGTGACTCTTAAACAATTCATTCCTTTATCTACCTTAAAATCTGTTTTCAGTGTATTACGTGTATATCTTGGGTATATGAGAGTACTCCTGTGAGTTCATCCCAAAGCCTGTAGTTCCCATGCCATGTGCCATATATGTTTGTTCTAGTTACAACAATGTCCCAGTTTTATATCTCAGTACAGAATGTCTAGTTCTCGTTAACTGAGATTCCCTGCATTTTGCTTTTTTTTTTTCTAGAACCATCCCTTTTTCCCGTAGGCCAAATCCTGACCTCACTGAGCATCCTTTATGTTGCAACAGCCAAGTCCTGGGTATCTTCCTTTAAAACAAACGTTACATCTTCCTTCAGCTTCATCCTTGCCATGTGTACAAGTCCTGGTGAACAGGTGGTTCCTGATTTCAGCATGAGAACAGTTCCTTGACAGCCTTCATTTTCCCCTTCCTGTAACATCCCATGGTGAGAGGTCCTGAGTTTGCAAAGCCAACTGCTGCCAGCTTTGTATTATACACATGGCACTTGGACAAATGTCATCAGCCAAAGCCCTGTTTGTCTTCTTCACCCTCGCGCAGGGATTGGGGAAATAGTGGCCTCAAAAGCCTTGTTTCTTGTTCATCTCTTTTCCCACCTCTTGTTCTGAAACATCCCATAGGGGTTCAACAGGATCCCTGTTGAGTAGCCCCATGTCTTCCACTTGTGAGAGATTTAACAGCACTTCCTAACAGTCACAAGATTTCTGCAGACTCACAATGTGCAATCTCAGACCAAAAGACCATTTAGACTGAGGCTGCTGTGGGACTCTGGTGTTGGATCAACAGCTGGGGAAGAGACCCCCTTATGAAGGGTAGGGATAGAAATACCTCCCGGTAATGGTGTGTGGGCAGAGTGCAGATTTTGGTCTGTGGGAGCAGGGTAGGACACCAGGACATGTTGTGAAAGGTCTTTGGCAGTCCATACTTTATCCCATCTGCACACCATAACTAATGAAATACCATTCAGAGCATGGAACAAGGATCTGGTCACCGCAGTCTGTGGGAAGCCATCCAGGTGACAGAGGAAAGGTCTGCAGAGAAAACTAGGACGGTCATTTATGACAATAAAATTACTATGTTGGGGATTGTTCACAGCCTGTTTATGTAAAGCATCTTCCTAAAAATTAATGTAAGTCTGGGCACCCATCAGCTGTGTGAACACCTACCCTATGGCGGGGGTCAGTGCCGAGTCCCTGGTCCTGAAAGCAGAACAGACTCAGTTCTACTTGTTGAAAACTGCTGTTCCCATCACCTGGATAGCTCCCGCTTGTACAAGTCAGAAGGACTTCTCAGCCCAAGCGTGGTGCTGCAAGACTGACTTGTGAAGCTTTATATTGCTGCAGAGATCTGTTTGCCTTCACTAATAGATCTCTATTCTAATGCACAAATACAAATACCTTGTACTATGTGGCACCTCACACCTGGAAATTTCAAGGCAACTTAGAAACATCAGTGAGACAAGAAGGTAACCATATAGATGGGAAACCTAAGGTTTTTGTCAGTCAGTTGTCTCACCAGAGGCAAATGGGAAATGAATGCCAGAATTAAAGCAGAATCAAGGGCTAGCTGCTAGCCCTGCCTCCCGTTACAACTCCAGCTGTTAAACACCTGTTAACAGCATTTAAAGCACAGGTGATCTCTGCGGTACGATTGTTAGCTTTCCTTACCACCGGTATCGAGGATACGGCATATTGGCAAGTCAGAAAATCGGATTCAATATGAGTCCAGCTGTGATTTTAACTGGCAGCTTTTGCAAACAAGAGAGTAGTGAGACGCAGTCCCTCACCATGCATATGCAATATCTCTGGCCATGTGCTTACCGTGAGGAGACCAGCCTTGCCCTCTTTACAAGTAAAGTTTGTGTTGACCGGACATTGTCCATGCACTTTGAGCTGATAGTGGTTGAGGCCCGATGCAACTTTGAAGGGAAAATAAATGGAAAGAAGAAACCCTTAGTTAAAATAACATTTTAAAAAGGAAGAGAGACTTCCAGTGATCTGTAATGAGAACTGTGACAGGGAAGAAGAGAGGTCACCCTGAAAAATTTAAGGACTTTTAAGCAGGGTTTAATTTGTACAAAAAGGATCTGCAGTGCACCTTGAGGCAACGGAGCCATAAATCATGCCTTTCCAGGGCTCATTTATCACCACAATTCGCCCCAGGATTTGGAAAAGGAGGTAGAAGCATTCCAGCTGTTTTGTGCAGCAAAGTGTCATTGATAAACGCAAGTCTCCAAAGTAAACAATAAAATATCAATTATAAGTAAGATGTTTTCAAGGAGGCTGCATAGAATTACGTTTCATGTGCATTGCAGAGGTGTCTAGATAGTGTCTCCTTCCTCATTGGTGACATTGATTCCTGGGGCATTCTTGCAGCTGAAAACAGGCTCCCCAGACTTCACACCCATTTTCTTATCGGTAGCAGGTGGGCAAGGGGTCAGCGAGGCTCGAGCAAGGAGCCAGTCATGCTCCTTCTGCCCTTGCCACACGCCTGGCAGTGCAGCTGAAGCCAACATTAACACTCGTAGTCATTTGCCGTTGCAGAGTGCTCTCTTTTGAAGCCTAACATTTTCTCAACAACAGCACCCCCTTCCCCGGGAGGGAATGATAATGAAATTAATTCAAAAGATATACACCCAAATAAAGCCACTGATAAGCGGAGTACCTTATGGCCACTTGGGTAAGACAGCGCTGGTTTTGCTGCCCTGGCAGATGCCAGCTCAGGCAGAGGTGTACCGGCCACGTGGGGCACTGGTGGCGAGCTGGGACCTACCCCGCTGCAGCAGCACTGTGCTTGGGTAGCTCCCCAGGGCTGGACGAGCTGGGGGTGACAGTGCTACCAGATGTGCCCGGGAACCTCCCGCTCCCTGCTGACCGCGGTGCGTGACAGCCAGCCATTAATCATTTGCAGAGCTACTGCTGACTGTAGTCATGGAGAGAGCAAAGGGGTGTTTTGAATTCACTTTGTTGCATACAGTAGTTAACAAGGGGGAGGGGGACACCTCACTGTATTAATTTTCCAAAGTAATGTACAGGAATGTAGCTATGTAATGAATATCAAAGATTTTAATAACATTTTGTGTGACTAAACCACAGCATAATGCCTTGAAGTTCCACTTGCCCGTACATTTGTACAGCACCCAGCACAGTGAATTCACACTTCTGTGTCTCAACATAAACAATAATCTGAGAGTATAAATTCAGTCAGAATAGTTGGTGACATTTCCTTCAGCAAAGGCCTTCGACGTTTATCCAATTTGTTAGTTGCCATTTCATCTCTAAAAACTCTCTTATATCTAGTCTAAATCTCCCCTCTTCTGGTTTAAAGCCGTTACCCCTTGTCCTATCGCAACAGGCCCTGCTAAAAAGTTTGTCCATGTCTTTCCTGTAAGCTGCCTTTAGGGACTGGAGGGCTGCTATAAGGTCTCCCCAGAGCCTCCTCTTCTCCAGGCTGAACAACCCCAACGCTCTCAGCCTGTCTTCATAGCAGAGGTGCTGCAGCCCTCTTTTCATCTTCATGGTCTCCTCTGGACCCACTCCAACAGCGGGTCCTGGACAGTTTCTGACTGCATGGGGCACAAGAGCACGCTGCTGGGCCTGCAGCATTGCCGTGGTGAGTGCCAGCTTTGGGATCACGGTGTGCCAGGTGCCCAGCTCCCAAGTGTCTGTGGGTCAAGTGCACCTCAGCCTTTGCATACAAACCGGTATTAGGGCTCTTCCCCACTCGCCTTTGTAGCAGGGGGCTTAACTGCACACTCACTGATGACTGAGATATGTTAAAGCTCCCAGCAATTTTGGATGACCGGTGGTGTGGGGTATCCTAAGTTCAGTCCCTCCCCAGACCCATGCTTGCATGGAGAAACACTTTTCTGGACACAGGCACTTGAAGAGGAAGGGGGAGTGTGCCAGGCTTTGCTGTGCCTTGGTTTCCCGCTGGAAGCCGCAACAGTGAGCAGCTCTCCAGGGCCACCTTCCCTCCCTGGAGCTTCTCCTAAAGCTGACCTGTTTGACACCACCCTGTGTCAAACATGAAGACACAACCTGTCCCTGATGGTTTGAAGAAATCTATAAATAAGATTCAGCCCAGCAAATCAGCAGTGACCCACCCCCAGAGGGCCTCACGCTGCCCATTTAAGAGACAATACTGTCTCTAGCCAAGAGACCAAATTTTCGTAGGCGTCGCCTCTGAAGAGGTTTGCATTGTGCTCCTCTCCTGCTACGAGTGATATAAACCCAGTGTAATACCACAGCAACGGTTCTCTGAATTGATGTTGCTGCAGCAGAGCAGACTGTAAAGCCAAGGAAATATCCAAAGTCAAAGTCAGTTTAGTAGAAAAAGAACAAGTTATTTATCATCAATAGATAATAAGAATCCTATAGACTTGCCTTAGTATCTGTTTGCTCTGGGGGAGTTCAGGCCACAAATTATGGATGATTTCTTAATTGCAAAGATTTATGATAAAAAAATTATAGTAGTTTCTCTTTAATTGCTTGCAAAAATTCATGAATATTGTTAAGCAGTATAATTTTTCAAAATGCTTTTGGACGTTATTTTTATTAGGTATTATTGTATTGTAGGACTATTTATGTTTTGCCAGCAATCTAGTTACTGCATTATTAGTTAAGCTCATTAGCCTAAGTGACTGAAGGCAGACTTGTGTGCTACAGAAAGCTCCTCTGTCTCTGCAGCTAACCAGCTTGTTGCAGTCCCGCTTGTCTTGGATGCCTTCTGCTGGCCAAATAAATCCAGCCCATTTTCAAGACACCATTGTTTTATGGTGATACTGAAAACCATAGGGAAAAAAAAAAAAGCAGGAATTGATGGTATTTTTCTTTTTTAAATTTTCACTGTTAGGTGGATAGTGAAGTTGTGTTTGATTCTGTTTTTCTACCATTGTAGTTCCAGCCGAGTTCAGATGAGGTCAGGGCTGCTTTGTCCCACCTGCACTGCCTTTGACTACTGTTTAAATAAATGTCTTGGAGAAGGGTTAAACTCCCTGTACATATAGGAAAGGGAGAAGCTACAAGGTAATCACTTGGGCAGGAGGGTGATAAAGCCGTGCTCCCAGCTGCTCTTGTGACTGCTATTTATGCCCGTAAACAGCCGCTGCTCTGTAGACTGTGGTTTGAGAGCACCCTTCAGTGCTGGTCCATGCAGCCGTCTGAAATACAATGCGAATGACATCCAGGTGGTCACCAACCACTGTGATTTCTGAGAGATGTTGAGGTTTGCATTCAGGGCGCCATGTTGCTGCTCCCTGCAGCAACTCACAGAAGAATCTTTAATATAGCTGTATTTCTGGCACCAAATTTGTCTGAGAAAGACCCTTAGTCTTGACTGAGCAGCTTTTCACCTGGTGTAGAGGGACTGGAGTGATTCCCCTTCAGCTCTGCCCTATCAGTTGGATCCCTTCATTACAAACAGCTGCTATAGTTCAAACCGATCAAGAATGAAACGTGTCTTATTTTTCAAGCCTTTTAAACCTGAGGGCAAGGGCATTTGCTGGTGTTTTATTAATTTATCAACATCTTGTGAAAAGTCCTTGTTTTCTGTAGTAGCCATCAGTCCTTCTCCTAGAAAGCACAAGATGCGTAACCACACCGTGTCGTTAACCTGAATAAATAATAAATAAACATAGCAGAATTTAATAATTTAAAAGACTGTACTCAGAAAGGATTAGGTAATTTCAAGGAAATCAGCCTGGTTAAATGTGGCTAATGCACAAGAGCTAAGCGCCTTGATGACTTCGATCTGTTTCGGCAAAACAGAAAGGTCTGCAGGCTCTGAGCTGCCCGTGGGCAGGCACAGATGGACCAGGGATGAGGGGCAGCCTAGGGCTCCATTAGCTTCCCACAGACACCGGCCAGGCTCACAGCTGCTCACGACTGCGTATCTTCACTCTTCTTCTTTAGATCAGGGTTGCTGATCACAGTCTTATTTTATCTTAAAAAGTCTGCATAGATATTTTTTTAATTTAGTCCCCTGATGAATTTAGGGGTGTTTTCCTTTCTGTTTTGCCCCCTTTTTTTTTGTTTCTTTTGAGGAAGATCGATTCCACCGTTATTTCTAGGGAATCCGTTATCTGGTATATCAACTAATTGTCTTTTTCCTCATTGTTCGTGAGGCTCTCACTTGGTTTACAGTCAGACAGTCCCAGTCACCAGGCTAGGTTCAGCCCTGCTGTAAACCTTAAGGCAAGACCATAAATATCAATTCTTCTGTGTCTATGCCACAAAATCACTTTTGCTTGAGTTATAGGGTTGCAGCATCTCGAGAATGTGGCTGGGAAGTTACACAGGCTATTAGTCAGTATGGAATTTTAGATAAGATATTAAAAGTAATTGCTTTCCAACTTAGTCTGAATTATGGTTTAGGAGACAAACCACCCCAACTTTCCCCTGCCCTCCTCATTAAACAGTGTCTTCAGTATCGCCTCCAAAACCAGCCTGAGCCTGTGCCCTCCCAGCATTAGTTCCTAGCAGGCATGCGAACGTCTAACAGGCAGGAATTGGAGACAGTGATATGGTAGCCTTCCTCACTTGCTTGTTAAAAAGAGTTGTACTAATTTATTCAGCAAGGTGGAAGCCCAGATAGCCCCGGCTGAGCCAAGGTGAGATTGGGACTGTTGTGGCTGGTGACAAGGCTGCATAAATTCTCCGTTTTTTCCAGCTGGATCCCCCTGTGTTGGGGCTTCCCAGCCTACAGTTTTCATCTGGGATGTAATTTGTCCTTGATGAAAGGCTCACACTGTCTTAACTCCCGCACAGGACTGGATTTGAGCCTGGGTGAACCCTAAGCACTACTCCAGCTCTGGGGCTTTTTCTGACCGGACTAAAAGCTGTGCTGAGCTGTGCACTGGTGATTTTCTCTGGCTGAGGAAACTCCCCCCAAATGTTTCCTGCCTTGCCAATAAGCCCTAATCTTCCAAAGGCAAAAGGTCAGTACATCCTTATCCCAGCAAGACAGCAGACCTCCTGCAGGTCCTGATGCTCTGCTACAGTCCGTTATCTTCATTGTTTCCCATCACTCTCAGGGTGTAAGTTATTGATTATTCTGCCAGGGATTGCTAAACCAGAAAATTTTGATGTCTCAAATGAAAATGCGTATCACAACTTATTTACTGAACTGCAGCCAGATTATCCAGAACATTTTTCTGTTATATATGAGCAAGGATGACTGCTGTCAGGCCTGACAACAAGTTGTGAACAATAAGCATAGTGTGTTTCTTTATCTCATCTTAGATAGAGGCTATGGCCAAATTAAACCTGACCTTCATTACTATCCAGGGCTTGGAGCAGTCTGTGCCAGTTCTGTCCTCTCTGATTCCATAATTTTTCAGTTCTGGTTAATAACCACATTACAACGAGGTAGTTATTACTCGGGAATGGTAGCGCCCATTCACACAGAGATACCCGGCTGTATTCCTCCTATCGCCTTTACTGCCTTCTGCAATGCAGAGCTCAAACAGTTGCTTCAGAGTCCAGGACACCTTTGCAGGATCCCGAGGGGATCTGGGGACACCTTTGCAGGATCCCGAGGGGATCTGGGGAATGGCGTGTTCTGAATGCCGGACTCCAGGCCCGGCAAGTCAAATTTTGGTGCTTTTGATGCAACCCAAAGTTGCTTTTGAAAAGCTCCCCTGAACAGGATCAACTGATTTGTTGTAGTGGGAAAAGTTGGAGAAGTGGCTTTCGTGCTACCTCTGCTGGCTTCCCTGACTTTCTTGACTGGGAGAGCAGGAGCGGTCAGCGCTCACCTGGCCGTGGCTCTTGCACTGAAGCGGTGACTATGCTTTATGGACTTGTCCGAAGGGGTATGAACTCCTACTTTCTAGTTTCCCAGCTGCATTCTCTACAATCAGCAACACATATTAAGTGCAATTCCAAAGCAAAAAGAACGCTGTGTTAAAAATAGCAGTGTTATTTGGGGGCAAAGAAGCAGTTTGTGCATTTGCTTTAAAAACATAAAAATAATTTTAAAAATCTTGCCTCATTTTTAGTGGTGACTTTCAGAATATATTCCACAAATCAGAGCAGAGATCTTGGGTGTTTGACAAATAATTCCAAGATTAATACAGATATATATCCCTGAGTGCAAGGACTTTAATCAATCCCTAATCTCCCAGAGAAGCAGTTTGACTTTACCTGACAGCACTGTGAAAGATGATCTGCTTCTATGTGACTAGTATAGCAATAGCAAAAGCCATTTCCTTTTTTTTTTAATCCAGTTTTAGTGTAGATAGCCCACAGTTGCTCAAAGCCACATTCAGAGCCTTCCGTTGAATACAGGAGACTTTGGATCAAGCCCTTGGATACTTTCCCACTTATAAATTAGCCCGAACAAAGCGGGCGACAGCCCTCCCAGTCTCTGGGTCTTTGAAACTCCTCAAGTTCAAGCAGTTAAGCATAAAACTGAAGACACACCTGAAAACGAGCGAGAGCAGGCAGAGAACAGGGAGCTGGGAACTGGTAACCATTTAAGACCTCCACTCTCAGGTACTTTGCTTTTTCTCTCTCCGCAGAGGACAGCTGCCCTGTTCTTTCATTCTTCCCAAGTCGTTTACAGCCCGGTTAATTGGCTGCCAGTGACTCTTGCTTTTATACGTGCAGGCTAAAGCAAGACAAATTATTTTCATACAGCCTGTTTATGCATTGTCCAAAAGAGATTTACAGCCCAACAAACCCAACCCCTTCTCGCGCTAGACCAGAGAACACGTGAATAACCGCGTAGCGCTGTGCAGTCTGAGCCCCGGCGGAAGGCGCAGGGTGAGGCACCCCTGCCGAGGGCGGTGGGGTTACTGCAGAGGTTTCAGGCTTGTACGTACCAGCGTGTGCCCCGATGGCTCCCGTGCTCCTCACTAGGCAGCACAGCAGAAGGTGATGGATTGCCTGTGAGTCCTTTTCACAGCACTCTTTTGCCACTGGGCTAACCCAAGGCAAACTGCTTGCTTTATTAGCTATCTAATTAAAATGAGAGACGGTAACATATCGTTCTGTACAAAAATAATAACAAAAACGGAACACTCAGGCAGCTCTGTAAGCAGAGGTTGTTTCAAACTCCAGCATATTTTGCCTGATGAGCTTCATTTATAACACACCAAGGGACCTAATGTATCCTCTGATGAGACACACCTCAATGACTAAAATTTTAACAAAATATTAATTGAAGTTTATGTATTGGCTCATTGATACATTCTTATGTAATGGTATATGCTATTTATTGTCTATTTTATTAGTATATTAATATATAAATAGATTAATAAAAGCTTTGGACAATAGCTAGAGGATCCGAGAAAATAGCTGTTAATAAACATTTTCACTCTGGTTTCGTTCTCTTCGGTTTGGATTGTGAAATTTAAGATATGCCCACAGCAAAACACACTGAATTAATAGATCCATATATATGTTCTGATCATGCGACATCCAAAGTATGTGCTTAACTTTACCTGCTATGCATACTTCCCTTGAAACCAATGGGATGATTCAGTGTGTATAAATTAAGCCTACCGTGATGTACCAGCACTGCGAATGCTTACTCTTACCATTTATTATGATCACAGCTACATGCCAGCTGAGAACACGGCGCCATTGTGTTTAGTGTTTTACGTGACTGAGGGATTCCCAAAAACAATTTATCATTTAAAGAGAGGTAAGGGTGACCAGACTTAAAAATAGGAAAAAAACAAAGCAAACCTGGGAGAAAGGGGAAGCGTCCACGGTGTCAGTCACGCTGTAGGGACAATCCCTTTGCACCAGGGCATGTGGTATTTGACTGCGTCTCCAGGTGCTGCTGCAAGAAATACAGGACTAGTAAAAGCAGCCATACCCTGAGAAAGGGCCCGATCTTTTGTTTGAAGAATCCTTGTACATGCCATTTTTGTGGGGTTACCCACATAAACCTAATTTCAAAACCATATGTTGCTGAAAAGGACTTCTGAATTTAAGAGCTAGTATTTGACAGTTAAAAGAATATGGATAGATCCATTTTAACATCCCAATTTGTGTGCTATGAAAGCAGGAATATAATGTTATAGCACAGTTAGATTAACAGATATATTTTCTTTAAATGTAAATGTCCAGATTCTGGTCTAAGAACAAGCAAGGGGAAGTTACTCTCTTGAGAAACCTGTAAGTGACCAAACACAGGGTTTTCAAACAAAAGTACCAAGATCTCCAGTGTAATTACAGCATTGCCACTGCACCAGGGGAAGGCTTTGCAGCAAACCAGAGATTATGCGTGCATATTTCCAGCAGATTGGGAATTTGCATAACCCATCCATAAACCACCAAAAATCTAATAAGGAATCGAACCCAGTGGCAGCTATGGCCACTTCATCACTGTATCTGAAAATATAGCTCTATTGTGCCTTGACCTTTTCTGTTTGGAATTTGGGGTTTCCAGCCCCTCTTCCATCTGTTTACAGAACCAGACCCTCTGGGAAACATAAATAAATAAATCTTTTCCCCTGTGCATGCTCATGACATCAAATGATGTAATAAAATGAAGTCTCTCTCCTTCTTTCTCCCCTTTCAATATTTATTCTGGGGATTTATTGTTTTCCTTCCTTTTCAGGCCTCAAGGTTTCCCTCTGATAGATCACCTCGCTGTGGAGCATTTCTTATACTCTCTGTGCAGCACCTCTCAAGCTATTATTTTAAAATGTAGTTGGAGCTGCTTTAAGCTGAAGACAGTGCAGAGTTTTTCATTTTTCTTTCTACCTATGCTGGAGGTGCTTCATGAAAATTTCGACCTCATTTTTAATCGAAATATTGTTAACATTTAATAGTGATTTCAGAAAACACCTGAAGACCAAAAAACTTCTGGATGTTTACATGTGGGTCCCATTCCCACGGGGTTCTGTTATTGTTATGAACATTTATGCCATCCTGAGCTGAATTCTCAGCTGGCATGAATGGGAATTTGCTTTGGGATAGAGATGGGCTGATTTAGACCCTATGAGTATCTGGTATTGTGATGAAAAATCATACGGTTGAGTGCACAAGCGTTCAAGGGGAAGAGCTTTAATTTTACTTTCTGTGCTGTGAAGAGTTCCACGAAGTCAGTGAAAGCTATTACACAGTTCAGGACATGCGTGTGTCAATAGAGGGTAATACTTAGGCCAAAAATCAATTAACACCCTAAAAATCCAAAGTCCTTTAGTAGAAAATGGCTCAGACTCTCTCACAGGCCTTTTCTACTTGTAAACTTGTCCTAAAGGTTTCTGAAATTAAAATACAGTATTTTCCCAATCAGGGTATTTTCCCAGCAGTTTCCAGTAAGTATGGCACTGGCTAGCAGGGGTTATGAGTAGCACAGGCTGATGGGATTACTGCACAGGAGCGATGGGGGAGAATGGCTTATACCAGAGAGAGCTGCTTCGAGAAGACCGCACCTAAAAGAACATATCACCAAAAGGTCATGTAACGATACTGTTTGTTCACCTTTGTGCCATCAAGGCACAGGCCGAGAGAGGCAGCAGCAGTGCTGCAGGCTGGCATCTCCTTTCCATCTCATTATCCTTACTCTGTAAAATACAGGGTTGGCTCTTCCTGGATGGGACAATGATTTCTTAGAAGCCAGGGCAAGCCACAGACAATTTGATTTCTCATCTGCATCACAACCACAGTAGAAGTTCAGGTTATCCAGGCTTTATTCAGCACTCGTTCGCAGGGAGGGGGAGTGCAGGGGGCCGCGCTGCCGCCCGCTGCTGGAGCAGCCGTGGGGCTGGCAGGGGCCATTGATGCGAAACGAGGAGCTGTCGTATGTGGCTGGGCCTCCGTGTTCGTGTGCTTTGCAGGAAAGATAAAATGGAATTATTGCTGGTGTAAGACTTAAGCCTGTGTATACACACTCGCTTTCAAGTACATTTCACCATTGCTTCATCTCAAAGGAGAATTAATCAGCAAGAATGTAAAGTATCTTAGATCTATATTAGATGTGCATGGGGGTTTAATACATTGGATCCAAAGCACAGGAGCAACGAAGCTACCTAAAGCACTAGTTCTGTAATGTCTAAGCATCAACAGTGCAATCCAGAAAAATCCCTGAGCATTGGTTGCCTGACTCCCACGGGCATCTCACTTCTCTTGCCCACCACACATGCGTCTTGGTCTGCCTGGCAGTGCCCGAGGGAGCTACAGCTGCTGTGTGGTGAGAGCTGGCGGGCTTGCCCGGGCACTCCAGCCCTGCTCTTGGCTCCCTTTCCCGCAGCTGGGGAGCCTTGGAGAGTCTGGAGATGCTTTCTGCTGCCGAGGGGCCAGAGCTGGGTTCTGAGCACGCTGACGGCACACGACTGTGGCCTCTCACTGCAGTCAGACATCAGAGCTTTCTTCTGTAGCACAGGGAGGAACCGTGCCAACTATTGGTATTTATTGCAGAGATTTGGGGTCATCTGTTTTCTTTTTTCCTCTTGTGTACTCCCTGAATTTCTCAGTAGAAGTTCCTTTTCCTAGGTTTTAAGCCTGTTGACAAGAGATTTGCTTTTCACAGTGCCCTCTGCTAAGGAGTGCATCTAAGTTAGAGGAGAGAAACCTGACTTCCCATCTCTGCCCAAGAGGTTTCTCATAAAACAGTTATTATTGGAGTTTTGTTTCTAAATGCAGTCAAGGGAGTTTTAGGGTGCCCTGAGCCCTCTTAAACTAACCAACTTTTTTTTTTTTTTTTTTCATAAGAAAACTAGAAAATGCTTTTATCCTATGCCTTAATCGTTTAGCCATATCAAAGCTTTCAACAACAGGCCCATTGTTGAGTTCGGATTTTCTGAATAATCCCCTGCAATAAAAGCTACTGTCTTTCCCTGAGAGCTTCAAGGCAATGCAACAAGAGTTGCTTCACCAAAAAATAATTCACTACTGTGTAATTGGCAGCTCATACAAGAGATAGTCTTATTGAAATAAGTATATGCCATGGATGGTAATAAGAATTTAAAGCGGTGACATATACAAAGAGCTCATTCAGAAACTGAAGCATATTGCCTTTTATTTGTAGAACAGCTTATAAAAGTAATACGTGTGTTACAGCTGCATTATCACCATGAATATATTGCAGATGAGCTGTGCAAATAAGCAAGAGGTTACAATAACTTTGATTACATCATTTTTTACACAAACTTTGTAATCACTCAGAGGCTGTCCTTAGGGGCTACTGGAGAATATTGAATATCAAATGTTGCAGTTCTGCAATTCGGGTAGAAACATGACTCTGAGAATCTGTTTAGCCAGGCAAGATACAAACAAGTACTGGAACCTGTGTCCTCTCAGAGCTACTCATATACTGGGATGTGGGAAAGCAGCAGACCGAAAACCTGTTTGCTCAGTAAGTTCTACTGACAAGTTAAAGATGGTCTGAGGCCCTTTGCAGACAAGTCATTAGAAATAAAATAGGAGACGTTTCTCAGATGCACAGAATCGTTAGCCTGCTCCAGCTGGCATCGTGTCCCCATTCAAAGCTGATGCTGGCTGAATTGTGTGTGACTGAAGGAGAGAGATGTTTGTTGTAAGATGCCTGGCTGAAGGTTACATCTGTCCTTCTAAAATAAATATATTTCCCTATATATATAGCTCTTCAAATATCCATGTATTGAAATCGGCAATGAAGAACCTTAGAAACCTGTCCTTTATGATAGTGGCTTGCAAACTGAGCTGATCATCGATGTGGCCAAAGCTTCTATTTCTGGCTCACCAAGAAAGCACAAATCCGCTTACTGTCTGCTCATGTGGGTAGACCTCCCTCTAGCCTGTATTTCAGCAAAAATCACCGGTGCGTGGCCATCTAGATAGCTCCTGACGTTTCAGTGTTTCTGATCTATAATACTTGCCTGCAGAGGTTGGCTAACAAATATGATTGTAAGCTGTGAGCCCGCTGTCACAGTAGTTGTTCATTCTGTAATATTGCCTTCTCCTGAGAGCGCATAGCTCTACTAGTTTAATTCACACATGCACTTAGATAACACCGTGACATGTGAGACAAAATACAGAGACAGGAATAATTTGTTTCAACTGTATTTCTAGGTCTAGTGGTTTTCACTGATGTTAAGCAATCTTCTATCATCAAAGATTTTTTTTTTTCCCCTGACTTTCTTGGTGCTGTCAGGAAAGCTCACTCAGCCACTTACAGTCTAGCTCACGGATATAATAAAGGACCGGGTTCACGCCTGTAATAAATTGGCATTGCTCTGTCTGGAATCAATAGAGCTGTAGCGATATGCTCCAACCGCAGACTGCCCCACTGGTGCAAAGCTCAGTGTAGACCGAGGAGCAAGTTCTAAAACTAGAGGAGTTTAAAAAACTGTACTAGTCTTTCTGTTCTGTACCCTAATCTTTCAAAAGAAACATTACCCCACCAGAGCCAGAATTAGAAGCATTTATTAGGAAAATGTGACAAGAGCAGGGAAGTATGTGTTTGATAATTAAGATCAGTTTCTGTGTCAGGGCACTCCTATTTTAACTGAAAACCTGCAAAATATCCAGATCCTGGTGCAATGTTCTCTTGCGAAGGCATTCATGCTTATGCTGGACTTGGGTAGTTTTTTTGTTTTATCACAAATTTCATCCCTGTTTTCTCTGAGTGTTTGTGTTTCAGTATGTTCAATACATTTTAAATAGTTTTACTGAATGTGAAGGCAGTCAGTGACACACTGGACGTCAGCTGGGTTTTGCTAAAGATCATGCAAATGAATAGAAGTTAACAGTTATTTGTAAAATCAGATAGCTTTGATCTCTGACCTTGATTTATGTACTTTTGCCATTGGTGCTGAATACATCATTTCTGTGATGGGATGCGTAGCAATCCCATCATTGTTATGTGCCAGGAAAACTCCTGCCTGCAACAAGGCTAAAGTGTAGTTGCTAAATACACAGCTTTTTCTCATTTAGCGAAATGGAGTAAAAACGAGGGAAAGGTCGGGGGAAAAGCATAACTGAAGCCGTAGGGATTGACCCCAAAGTCCATGGAGGTTAATAGAAGTTTTTGAAATGGTTTCAGACAACCCTGTGAAGAAATGCAAACGTCTCATGTCCAGACACTGCTTTGTAGGATTGTACAGGTACATGCTGGTGAGGCAACATCAGCATGGACGAGATCACAGTGAAATAAACCAGGAGTGTGCCCCCACCTTTTTTCCAAACCATTTTGTCATCTCTGTGAAGATTGAGTTCTGTGTGGGTCTTGTCTTCGTATCCTGGAGATTATTCCTCACCTCACTGAATATGATATAATTTAGCATAATGGGGACATGGACCTGTAGTCATAGTTTCTAACCTTGTAGGTTATTTCACAGGGCGTCGGATGACCAGGATAAAAAATGAGATGCAGTTCTAAAATAAAGCATGAGTTTTAGAAACGCAGTGAGCATGATTTAACTTAACTTGCATCGGAAGTACAATGGGAACAGAATCAGGCCACGTCTGAGAGCTCCTGAAAATCTCATTATGTATGTCCTTTTTATTATTTATATCTTTTGCATATATCATGTACCGCCAGTCTAATAGCAGTAGATAAGAATGACTTCTTTTTTTTTTTGCACAGATCCTTTAATTTAGAGACACCCAGCAGTATTCTAGTGTTCTGGTTCTTTCCTCCACTATTTGTAAATCAAAGTCTTAAGCTGTAGTGCTTTATTGAATACAGTGACAAATAGGGATGAACTGCATTCTCCCCTATAGTCATAAAATTGATTTAATATTTCAATTAATCTTTGCTACACCTTCTCCAAAAATTTATGTGAATACATTCTGAGTAAGTCATCTTCAGGACTTAAATAAATACTAACATAAATATCACTTAATTTATTTGTTCTCTATAAAATTCCTTTATATCACTCTTGCAGTCAAATGTAAGTATTGCTTCCACCAACCAGAACACAGGAGTATCAGATGAGAGTGCCTTAACAAAGGGATTTTCACATTTTCATTAAATACTTTTGCATTCATAGTCTGTTTTCCATATCCAACAAAATGGTTCTTCACAGCTTTGCAGAGGATGGAAACGATATCATAATCTATCCTTTGATATAAAATTAAAAAAAAAAAAGTATTTTAAAATAAGTGAAATTTTTCTTTCCAGAAAAGAGAAATGGACAGGTACTCGTCATTAGGGCTTATTTTCCCTCTGACACAAGATTGCAGAGGGGCTGACAAAATTTCAGGAGGCATTTTTGTGTGAAGTGCTATGGTTCATATTTTTTCTGTAATGATCCTTCATGCTCATAATTTGATGAGGAGGAGAGACACAACTCCTACTAGACTGTGCTAAGGTAGTCCAGAAGTGGTGAGATGGATGGGTATGTGGATGGCTGCATTGTTAACATAAGATATCTGAAGTCTAATGCTTTTTGCATGAGTACTTTTCCTATAAACCAGAATCTTAAATTCACTAAATGTAGCAAGCAATTAACTGTGCATTAGCAAGCTATTTGTGGAAGCACCCGGTATGAATCCCCCCTCCCATGCTCACCGAAGGCCTCACCCTGCAGTCATTGCAGTCCTTGGCAAGGAATTTCCTGACTTTAGTAGATTTTAGATCTACCAGTAGTCTCCTACTATGAACGATAAAGAGTTGGATTAAAAATTAGGGTTCGGGTGTTTTGTGAAATATAACATACTGTCCTGAAAAGTGGTCTCTAATGAAAAGAAATGAAGGAAATAGTATATGGGGAAATGGGCTTTCTCTCTTCCTGGGTCTGCCCTTCTAGACATCCTTTCGGTACTAGTTTGTGACCTAGACATGACTTTGAACTATAATGCTGTTAGAGATCCTAAGTAAGGCTTCCATCAGATAGTGACGGCCACAAGCAGCAACCCTCCACACCGAGTTCCAGGCACAGTTCAAGTTTCATTTCTTCACATTTTTCAGAGGAAGTTGATTAGAAAGCTGTTAAAAAAAAAACAACCAAACCAAATCAAACCAAACCAAACCAAACCAACCCCCAAACACAACTGATCCTATTTGTAAGAGTCCTAGGGAAATACTCTGGTGGTACAGAGTTATATTAACAAAAAAGAGGGTGAGCTCTCCTATTGCAGGCCACGCACTGAGAAGTGGTGAAATGGCCCAAATAAAGATGACGGCACTTCCCTATGCTTACTCTGAGCAGCAGTTAATGGTTTTCCGCACCACATTGCATACAACTTGCAAAATGATACTTCCCTGTGCACATGACTGCAACAGATAGACATGTTTGACACGCTGGAATGAAGAAGTACCCAGCATACCGGGTTGAAAGAATGGTTGAAATAGAGATTATTTTTCCTCCTCTGTTTCCTCACAGCCTCCCTACTTTGCTAACTTTACAGTTTAAGAAATTCAGTTATGGGCCGTAAACTACCTCGCAGTTCACCTTTTTGAGCTCAGCTGTAATTGAAAAATCTGGCTGCTCACTCGGGCTGATAGGGAAAGGAGAAAATTCTCTTTGAAGTGGACCTGGAGGGGAGGGGAACCAGTAAACTGGGAGAGCCTGCTGGGAGAAGTAGCAGCGATTACATCTGTCTTCTTGGTAAGAGCAAGCACACTTAGTGCTTATTATTCCATTTTACAATGTAGAGACATATTAGTCTCTAAAATATTTGTGGAAACAACGGGTACAGCTAAGGTAGTTCTTTCATCTATCACTAGTGAAAAATGTACAAAAATGTTCTGTAAATGCACTGTTATCTGTGCATTTCATGCCTTTACAGTCATTAGACAACTATATGGCTCCTCACAAGGAGTCTAACATGGGACCACCGTCTGTAAACTTCAGTTAATGCACAGTGTATCTGTCCATTTATTAAGTGGTGCTTTCACACTTGGGCTCGCTGGTCTCTGCTTTCCCACTGTTGGTTGCCAGATGGAATTTAAGTCTTGCTTCATTAAGCCCTAAATGGCTTGGGCCATGTTTGACTCTCTTGCCTTGTGGTACTATCATGTATCTAGCAGAGGCACATGAGACATCAGTACCATGCTCCAAAAGTTACTGAGACATTTGCGGTGAATCTGCTACGACAAGTAATAGATTCTATCCCCCTCTCAAACCAGAACCTCAGTGTCTTGACCCTCCTGGAACAACAAAACTCTCTTCCCTTCTGGCGCACATCTAAAGAAGGGATGGGGTGAGCTAGGTGAAGGCTGCAGGGAGGTGAATCTTACTTACGGGGACAGCTGACCAAAGCTGATGGGGAGACTAGTCTGGTGAGGAGCTGTGAGGTGGGCAGGGAGAACCTGTAGTACTTCAGGTTGTGCGTGGCATATCTGAAGTTGAAAGGAATGCAAAAGGAAATGAAAAATTAAGCTCCCAAGAAAGGTAAATGCTGATATTCTGATATCCAGTAAACATTCAACTATGTTGAAAACATGGATCAAATATGATATTGGCATAACATTAGCCCCATGAAGCTGATGATAATTCTATCCTACTGCTGCTACCAAGTTCTGTGCACAATTACAGCGGTCCAGTACAATTAGCGTCATCTAAATTAGGTTAAATATAATCAATGGGAGACTGTCATTTTGTGTGTCAGTTTAGATCACACAGGGGCTTTTTATAAATCTCAGTGGGAAGAAAAATGGTTGGTTCTTTTCCATTTTGGTTCACACAGTGAGGGCACAGATGTCTGGCATTTTTTCAGTTGTGCTTTTGCAAGTGGCACCACGTTGCCACAGGGAGCAGTGCCAAGCTGGCGCCCTCGCACTCCTCCCTCCCAGCTCAGGGCTCCAGCAGTAGATGAAGTCCTCACTCGCTCCTCCTCTTACCTGCCAGCCTGGGCTGGCAGTGGGCAAACGTGGGACAGACCTATTTAAAAACAGAACATTGTTTTTTTCATGCCTTCTTCTATGAAGCAATCTGCAATATGTGCTGGGACTATACTCCTTTGTAAACGCAGCAGGCAACCGCTCTGACTTGCATCCCAGAGAGCCCCAGCAGCTTCAGGAGGCTATAAGGCTATTTGCTCTCCTGCACTCACGTAACCTGGGTGTGATGTCTCACACCTCAGTGGAGGCTCCGGCAGCTTCCCCTGGGTGTGCTTGCTGCAATAAGCAGCACAGGATCCATCCTGGAGCTGGGCAGGTCATGAAAGGTCCCCAGCAAGCCCTACCTGAAGTGGAAGTACCAGTGTGGCGTACACAGTGCAGGCACAGGACTGACATGCATGGGATGCTCTGCAGGCAGGAGATCTCTGTTTCTCACTTGGAGCATTAGTCTTTAGGGCTGAGGAAAGGGGTGGCATGTACCTGCTCGGGCCAGCTGAGACCACTCAGCCTCTCCCTGTACCCCCTGCCATCTCCTTTCAGGCTCCTTCCTGCGCTCTGGCTGGGCCTGGCGCCTCCTCCCTGCTTCGCCCCCTGGGCAGAGGCACAGCGGCGCTTCAAATTTTGGAAACACAGGAGGGAAATCCCAGAAGGAAGGAAGCCAAGGAGAGGAGAAGCCAAGTACTGAATGTGAGGGGACTGTTACCCAAGGCTGCAGCTCTTGTCCCAGTCTAAGCTTTGCCCAGTTTACCAGGTGCTTTGTGTCTTCTTCCACTCCCTCCACTCTCCGTCTGCACTGGACTGAGCCAGTCAAACCCTTTGCTGCTGATCCCAGCAGCCTTTCTTGCTCTGTATTTTGTTTTCCAGCAATTTTTTTCCATGTTATGTCACATGAGCAAAGGTCTGCTTGGACACATGCTGTGACGTGTGCCTGCCTCCTTCTGCCACATAAATATCTCTGTGGAGGGGCAAAAACTTTTCCGCTGCCAGAGTTGGGCAGGGAACCCAGTCTCCGAGCTCTGCTCCAGCTCTGCACTCGCAGTGTATTTGTAGCAGAGAAACTGGTAAAAGGCTAGAGATTTATGCAGTGTAAGAAGAAAAGTGCCAGTTAGTCACTGGCCATGTGCACCACTGGTGAGCACCGGGAGAGGCCTGTCCCCTAGGGACCAGCTGTGACCACCAGCTCATCTCTGAGCAGATCCTGAGGATCTGTCACAAGGCATCTCACATCGTTGTAGATGATAAGCAGCATCATGGTCGCTTTTTGTGTGCACCCTCCTTTCTAAAGCCCTCTGCCAGCAAAACCACTCTGAATTCACAGTAGCGCGGCCAGACTGCAGAAGGTCAGAAGAGTACATTAGTGGATTAGCTTCTCAGTCATTTACATGTGAAGGGTTAAATGTGGCACGAAAAGCCTGTTCAAATGTCCTTTAAACATCCCTTAAGCTTCCTGCTTTCCCCTCTTCTCCTTGATGCATAGCCAGGGCTTTGCCTGCTGTGAGGGCAGGAGCCTGTGTGAAGCTGCCAGCTCTCTACAGCATGGGGCAGAGCAGGAGGGACGGAGCGGGTGGCTGCCTGCGAACGGCCCACAGCTGCCGTGGCCTGATACTGGCATGCTGCCCTGGACAGGCACGCCGGTCACGCTGCTCTGACTTACCTTCGTGATTCTCACCAGTTTAGCAAGAGCAGGGAGGATCCCGTGTATCCCAAGCGGATCTCGGCAGGAGTGGGGATGTTGTATAACATCACCGGCTGTCTGGGTGGTCAGTGCCACAGGGCTCCTGGAGAACAGACTCAGTGACCTCTCACGGTTCCCACATTGGAACAAAGCAAACCAGTGCTGTACAGGCACCAACACAGGTGAGCGATGCTAGGGATCAGCATGCTCCAGTGTATAGTTAAAGCGTGTACAGTGGCCTGGTATTTTCTTCAGAAGTTTCTCCACATCTGGAAACCGCACCCCATGGAAGGGCTCCCTGGTACTGGAAGTCCTACTCCGGGCACGGTGGCGTTTTGCCTGGGCTAGGTGCTAATTCAGCCCTTGGAGAGGAGGATGCACAGGGAGGGAAACAGCAGCTGTAGTTTATGCTAAGCTAGAGAGGTGTCTAAGCTCAGTGTCAGTCTGCAAACTACTGGGGGCACCTGCTGGGTTGTGGTCTTTTTTTTTAACTGGCGAGTACAAGAGCTGAACATCTGGGATTCCCTTTGACTCGAATGCTTCAGATGGAGGTCTGTCTGAGTAATACATTAATGTTAATCAATCCATTGTTTCAGTCATGCGTTACTTGTACAGCAGCAAAAAGGCAGACTCATCTTCTGAAAGAAAAACAGCTTTGAATTTCCCGTACTGAGGTGTCCAAGCTTCCATATTGATTCGGACAGCTTTCCCAAGGACTTGGAGTAGTGGAAGCAAATAGTTCCTTGTTTTACTGACACAGGAGAAAAATCAGTAACTCTGTACTGATCGGATCTTTTTTCCTTTTGATTAAGCAATATTGCATGCACAAAAGTCATTAGAGTTCCAAATACTTTGCAATTAATCATGAAGAGAGTAAATGAATCATTGATTCAACATTAAAAGAGCTTTTTTTTTTTTTTTTGCAGTGTATTCTCTTGCCAACTTACATTACCAGTAACTATTCAATAAAGAATAAAATCATACATTTGGTCTGGTTTAGCATGCGCCTCAAACTTTATAAATATCAATACACATATCAGCCAAGCAAATCTTCTTCCTGCTTGTGAGCTCTAGCTGACAATTTATCCAGCGATAAAGAATTTCAACAGAAAGCAGTGATGGATATAGCTTTCTGATTTGTCCATTGATACAGTTTGGGCAGTTGTATATATATTTGCATGGTTTAGGGATAGATCTTTGGGTGAGAAAAGGCATGCATGGAGGTGGCAGGGTGATATTATCTGGCCTGCACTGAAAGGTGTACAAGCTTTTTGTCAGTAGCGTGGGTGTGTGTGAAAAACTGCCTATGAGGATATGCCCAAAAATCTACAGAGGTATTGATGCTGTTGGCTAGGTATCTGTTTGTGTCCATCTGTAAACCACCTTCACGGGAAAGGAAATCCTGAGAATTTTACGAACACTGCATATGTACATAAAAGGAGAAGGTTATAAACTTAAGCACTCAAAAATTAGGAAAAGCGCTCGGTGCTGTATAACTGACCTATAGATTTGACTTTCATGGCTGATGGACTTTTGTGTATTAGGCAGCGTGACTTCGGGACAAAGGTCTCCCTGCTGTCGGAGCGCTTGGCATTATTATGTTGAACCAAATGTAAGTGAATAAGACTGGAGCAGGCGAGGGTCAAAGAGGGGTCTGAGTCTCCGGCTCCATGCTCTGCGTCTGCCATGTTCAGTAGTTGTGCGACCTCACGCAGTTGGATCAGCTTGCAGATCTGGAAGAAAATGTTGTTTTTATTTTGGCGAGTTACTTTTCTATGAGCTTAGTGAGCTGGATCCATGCACTGCGCAGTTGCACAACCTGAGGCAAGGGAGGTTGCCAAAGCATGTGGCAGGAACAGGAGAGAAGGGAGAACAGGACCACTTTTTTCAACAAGAGCCTGCAGCTAGCTTGGATGTAATATAATCCAAAGCCGTAACCTTAAAAGGGAATATTGCTCATGTGTCTAATGGGGCATGAAGTCATGTGGCAGCTATTTCCTCGTTAACATGGTCTCTCTACCCCCACCAATTCCCCATCCTCAATTTACAGAAACATCATTTTACTGAGATTTTTACTCTTCCGTGAAATACAGTCTTTGGCCACTTGTACACAATGTGTTAGTACCTGCGCAGGTGCGTGTGCAAACACAGAGGACTGTGCACTGGGAAGCAGACTATTGAGCCGAGTTGGTTTATTTCCTTCTTTTTCCTTGCAAACAAGATGTTACATATAATCACTGGATAAGATAAAGGTGCAGATCAGGGAAAATACTAGAAAGAACGGGAAAAGTGCACTCAATTTAGGACAGAAGAGTGAGTATTTGGACATCTGATGTGTATTTATATCAGAGAAAACTGTTAAAAGGCTAGAGATTTATCCAGTGTAAGAAAAAAGTGTATTAGTGTGTAATATGCTCTAGTAAGATCCTGTAACTTTATGCACGTGAGTATTCACCTCTGAAGTTAATGATACTACTTTTAAAGTTAGGTACTTAATTTTAGGTACCTTGCTCAATCAGAGCCCATTGCAGAAACTTCTCTTAACAACTGTTGCTTGCATATAGTCATAGAAAATTTTCATGGTGCTCCAAGGTTAATCTACAGGTATCTTTCTTTTCTCCCAGCCCCAAAGTGCCACAATAACTTCAAGCTTCCTTTGTACCTTGTTTTATGTTTTTGTCAGCCCTGTTGGTCCTTGAGCTTAAAAATATTCTCCATGCCTATGGTACATGAACAAAGGAGGGAGGGCAGTCGGGGCCAGAGGATAATTACCCTCTTCTTTAGTTTTTGGTGCATCTCAAGTCCCAGTATCACCTACAGGTGAACTAAAATGTCAGGCTTATGAAAATATAAAAATGGTAAAATATGTATATATCCATAAATCTATTTAAGCAGAATTCATGATGGATGAGTGCGTTTAAATTTTAGAATCATATTTCTGCTAACGTACTGGAAGGGGAATCCCATAATTCACTGGAGAGTCTCATTCTTGTGAATTATTGTCTTCATCATTTAAGGAATATTTCATCTCCTGAAGATGATCTCCAGCCACTGTAACCTGTATTTGGCTTTCAGCTATATTTCTTTATCTTCCTTAATGCATATGACCTTGTGCAGTTCAGGCCTGAAAATTGGAGTCCCTGCTTTCTAGTTTCTGGAACTTGTTTATTCAAGAGTACTATTTAAGTAAACACAATACAGCAGTGTGACCAGCTTCAATATTCTCCCTCCTTCTTTGTGATCATCACTTGCTTACTTCACCAGCATTACCTGCGGCTCCTAAGCAGCACTGTATGTGTCTTACTTCTAAAGGAGGTGACCTGGCTGTGCCTCAGGCACACACAGTGTGCTAAAAAGGAAGTTGTTTGGTATGCTTAAATGTCCAGTCATTAAATTAGTGACAAACGGTTTGGTCTTAGGGGTAAAACATTGGGCCTGGTGACAGGATGACAGCTGAATTCTTGTCCCTTTCACACCTTGGGCATGTTACTGGTTGTTCTGTGACCTCGCGTCACAAAGGGGAGGGTAATGTCTTCTACCCTTTGCCTGTTTGCGTTAGTAACTCTAGGGCACTTGAGGCTGTGTGGTTACCTCTCCCGTGCCTGCCACAGGGATGGCGGGGCTTCCAAGTGCTGGGTAAAGTTCATCCTGGAGGGACCAGTTTAGAGAAAGGATCCACAGTCTTTGTGACGCGGATATTTAATATTTTGTTCCTTATTTAAAAATGCAGTAGCAGTTGGCAGGGAAAAGATTCAAGGAGCAGTGTGGTGGAGGTGAGGGGGGAGCATCAGGCCAGGCATTAAGGCTGGGCTCTAACCACAGCGTGCAGTGCAGGGCACCAGGAAGGAGGGAGTCCCCAAGCCAGCGTGGAGCGTGTGGTTCCTAACAGAAATCCTCCTGGGAACAAGCCTTGTGCTCTCAAGTCATGTCTTCCCATCCTTCCTCTGGAAAATGAGGATAATACTACTTGAGCTATCTCCTCTGAGTGTTGCTTAATATTTGAATACTGCTTGGATCCCGTGGAGTGCTGAGGATTATTGTTCTGTATAATCCCTATAATTCTATTATTCCACAAGTGAAGTGTTTCAAGTAAAATTGGAAGTATCTTTTATACAGATCCAGAGCCAAAGTAGAACTGAAATTTTGTATATGTAGGTAGTGGAAGAAATTAAGCTCAACCACAGAAGACTTTGGTTTTTATGAGTGATCCAAAGTCTGTGGGAGTCTTTCTGTATGCCAGTGGGCTTTGAATGGGAGCAGCAAAGACAGGTAAGCCAGACAAAATGGAGACAGATTCGCTATGATACTACTTCCAGTCCTCCTACATGGTGTTCACTATGCCCCACATCTCTTTAAAGCTCCTTGCTATTTTTTGTGTTTGATAATCTCCACAGACATAAGAAAAGAATGAAGTAATTTCCACATAATTACTGATGCTGTCCTCTGAGCTAGACATCAAATCTCAGGTCTGAGTCAGCTTGAATTTCACCTCAGTTGTATGGCCCGGACCCATCGGTAGGCTATGAAGATCTGCCTAGGCAGTTCGTTTTGGTTCTTCCCCTGCACTTTTTTTCCAAAACGTGCCTCGCTGAAACTGCTCAGAAATGTTTGCGTCTGATGAGAAATGGAGCCATTGGAGATGGGTTAGTGGGCAAAGCAAGGATGTTTAAAACGGATGATAGATGAACACCATTACAAAGCTATTACCATCACACAATGTGTAGCTTAAGTATCTTGAGGATATGCATGGTTTTGCTAGTAAAGAAATGACTATGTGAGTAGAAGGCATTAGTACGGGAGTGATTATGCTAATGGCACTGTGGCAGGCTTGTGAGCCAGGAGCAGGGGAAGCTGAGGTCCCTGGAAACCTCAGCACCCTGCCACAGCCTCGCCATTTGTGGTGGATGTGAACAGTGTTGTGTCTTCTTTCAGGCCTGATTTCTAATTGCTAATCAAATACTGTGGCTGGGATTTCATTATTGCTTAAGGCAGCGCCGCAGGGTCATGTAAAAATCCCATCATCAAATGTGTACCCCTGTGCGGTAGGGTACGTGCTTGGGATTTCCTGGGCGCTGAGGTTAGTGCACTGGCTGTCCTCGTGGGGACTGGTACAAAGGTCGGTGGGGGGCAGCAAACAAGGTATGTTCCTTCTTTGCTTATGCCTAACTGAAATCTGTGAGATGCTTTTTAGAAAGGATGAGTACTTTGTTGGGATGTAGCCGTGGGAAGCTTCAAGGGCCAACAAGCACTGTACCTGCAGCCTCTTAATAGCAAATGGGCGATTTCCAGTTTAGCTGGCTTCTTGCTCCGCCACCTGACGACACTGCCTGCCATCCCACAGCCCTCAGCGCCACTGAGTAATAACACAATGTTTTGCTTCTTAGTAAATATCTTTTAAACTGATGAATTCAAAAAGCGCTTTAGATGACATTTAAAATTTAGAACAAAATGACTGAGCCGTGAATAATGAATCTTGCCCAGTAGATGGATGGCACGTTACTGTGCAATTCTCCCCCTCTCAGTCATTGTCAGCTGAAGCATTTTTCTCTTCCACTTGGTTTCCCTCCTCTCCTTCCTCCCTCACCCCCAGTATACACAAGGCCTATTCAGAAACGCTTTATTTTGAAGAGCACATGCAGAGGGAGACTTCCAAACCAATCAGACCTAATCACAGATCCATTCTTCTCCTTCTCTACAGTCCTCACCGAGTCATGGCTATTTATGATGCCCATCTTTAAACTGGGGCTTTCTCCACCTATCAGCCCATCCTCACCCCTACATTTGCCAGCAGCGTCTCCCAGGTGCACAGTGGGGCGACACAACTGCCCGTGTCCCTGCCACCCGCTCGGACACACTGCTTTGGACACGCGGCAGGAGACACTGAACAGGCAGCCCCCCAGCATCCCACAGCCCGGAAGGCCAAATCAGAGGTGCCACCTTCCACACATAGCAGTAGCCGATGTTTCAGGGCAGCATAAGGTTGGTGTAGACTCTTGGCAGCTTGGCTGTACAGGTGATGGCTATGGGTACGCCTGTCCCAGCCTTCCTCTCCGGGTGGTACTGCTTGGCTGTGACAGCTCATGCCGCGCTGTCCCCTGACCTCAGATGTGTCTCCTGCCATCCATCCCTCTGCCAGACCCACAGCTTCTGCCTTACATTGCAACAAAGTGTTTCTTTCCAGGATGGCTGGCCCCGGCTCAGCTCCCTCAATCCTTTATCTGCTTTAACCACGTCCCTTGCTGCAAACCTTTCACCCTCTGCAGCCACAGCCGCCCCTCCAGCTCCCCACTGTAGGCGACATTCAGCTGTATCCCCACGTTAGGTAAAACCATCGGCTCCGGCATCCTCCCCCTGGCAGCTGGGTGTCCCTTTGTCACCAGTGGGACAGGGAGAGGAGCAAGGAGAAGGGGGGCGATGAGGGATGGGGCGCTCAGGAGGTAGCAAACAGGCGAGTAACAGCATCCCCTCTGCAGGCTCTGAATCTGAATTCTGCCACCTCAAATTGAGCTGGGTCACGGGCGCCTCAGCAGTGGGGAAAACAAACAGATCTGTGCTCTTTGTGTTGCCAGGCCCCACAAATAATGATAATGAGCTAAACAGGAGGCCAAGGCCCCGTCAGGTGGGAGCAGGTGATTAGGCTTGAGTTTTCTGATTGCCTTCAGCTGGGAGTCAGTTCTATAAGGACTGTATTTTCATTCTAGAAAGGTCAGAGGCTCTCTCCTTTGTTTGCTTGCTGTATGTGCTCTCCCACTGTTTGGATAGAGTGGGTGAAAAGATCCTTGCAGCATATAAGAAGTCATGCTAAAGAAGGTAAAAATCTCTCTGTATTTATTATGGTATTGGTTCCTTTTTTCATTCTCTGTTTTCATTGATTGAATGTTTCTGTTCAGAGGAATTTTCAACATCATATTGCATATTATCTCCCAGTACTAGTACCTTCTTCTAGAAGGAAGCTGTGGAAAGTACTGATTTTGGTAGTTACTCTTGATTTTTTTGAGATAGAAATTATTTCTAGTGGGAGATGACTAGGCTAGGTGGGCTACTGGGAACATGGGTACCTGGAATGACCAGTTAGACTATAACAAACCAGCAAGGCTGGATGCAAGCCCTTGGGCTCCACTACTGTACTGCTTTCAGGTGTCTGCTGCTGCCTTGCCTCCCCTGGCATTTTTCATGCTGCTGTGGTAATGTTTGAATACTAACACCAGTAAAGTCCACCTAAGGACAGAAGCAGGGTCAAGCTGGCTCATTCACAGCTTGAAGCAGGAAAGGTTGTATTTGTTCCCATTCTGATAGTTGCTCTGCTAAAAGTAATTTCTCCAAGGTAAAAAAAACCCTTCATCTGGAGTCTACTGTTTTGCTTGTGCTCCTTGTCTTATGTTTCTTGAGGCTTTTTATATGATTGAATTAAAAATATTAGTGAGGAAGTAACATGTTTTAAGACTAACTTTCAAATTGACTCCCTTGGTTGCTGTATGGGTTCTTAAAATACCTTTTTCTTTTAGGGTTTCCCATTGTTTGAACACTGAGCTTAAAGCCTCTTTCACGTGGGAAATGCTTTTCTTCTGTGAAGATTTGCAGAGTGGCCATGAAGGAAGTGCCCTAGTGGGGTAAGTATCCTCTTGGAGGCAAGTGCTCTGTGGTAGGATGAACTTCTAGCTCTGTGGGGCATCGAGTACCAATCAATGGGTATGTTGCTCTGTACTTATGAGGAAGGTAAACGAATGTTGCAAACTACTGTTCACAAACCCTGCTTTCACATCAAGAAGCAAGGTAAAAATGGGATGATTTTTTTTAGTGTATGTTAACTGTGAAAGCTGCCTCTCCTTAGCTCCTTTGTGTACAAAATAACAATGCAGAGCCAGACTAGAAGATGGAAAATTGCCTTTTGAGGCAGTTATTTGAAGCTCTAGCAAAGTAGCACAGACCCCACCTGAGTCTCAACCCATTCACACCCTGCAAACCTTAGCAAATAATTACTCTCTGCAGAGTTATGTGAAGAGCAATAAAGCTTACTTCTGTGAGCAGGGAGAAAAAAAATTGAGCTAGACCCTGCTTTCAATGTCTAGGTGTTCTAGGGTGGTTACACCTTCCATATAGACTTTGAGATGGTCAGAGGAGAGAGAGAGGTTTCCCCTTGAGTATGATATAGCTGAATAAACCTAGGAAAGGGTGACTGGAATAGGGCCTGAGACTGGTTGGAAATGCCTCAGTAAAGATGAGGGAGAGACAGTGTTGCAAATCCTGGGATTTTTCCAAATAAAATGAGATTTAATATTTTTTTAAATGAAAACTGGGAAAACTTGGCTGAGAATTTTAAGTCAGGGAATGGCTTAGTGGTAGGTATTGGATTGCTAATGAGCTGTGAACTTGACTGAACCTAATGTATTGATTAAGGTAATATTTTCCTAATCTTGTTCTTAACACTTATTTACCCTTCATTAAACTTAAGAAAAAGTACTGCTGAAGGTACGTGCTTAGGTAGCCACAACTTTATACTGGTCAACTCACTTTGCACTCAAACTAAGTAAAAATACATAATGTGCTACAGCTGGATGTATAAGGCAAGCTGACACCATGGAGTGGTAAGAGCCTCAGGGTTTGAACTACGCACTGGGGTTACGTTCAAATAAATCGGTATTCTGTGCACATATCGCAGAACATTGCATCACATTACTGCAATGACATTTATTGCCATGGTGGGTAGAATAGGCAGTGCTTTTATGTCCCAAACATTGCAGGCTGCAATAGCAAGTGTAAATGGGGTGACTGTAGTTACCAGTGCCTCTAATAGTGTTGGAGCATGATGTGGGAATTGCATTGTGTTCAACAGCTATTTGCTAAGGCCTCAGAAGTACAAATAAATAAATGGTTTCCAAAGACTAAATAGGCTGTTCTGCTGAATTGGTCTTAACCAGCAGTGTCGACAGAGCACACAGGCCCATGTGCTAGTCCTCACTATTCAAGCTGCTCTGTGAAATCAGGCATCTTTCTGTAGGTCTTTTTTATCCCATTTGTGTTGGGAATGCTTGGAGTCACAGTCTCCCAGTGTTAACATAGTATTTTTACTTTTAATCCTTTCTAAAATACAGAAAAAGCAAAGGAGGAAAGACGCATTAATAAAAGATCATTTCCAGGGTACTGATTTAACTCTTAAGACTACAGTCCTTTTAGACTCCTATTTGCAGCTCTCTTGGGGTTTTTGTTTCGTGGTTGGTTTTGGTTTTCTTGTTTGGGTTTTGTTTTGTTTTTTTTTCCCCTCCCCTCAAAGATGCTTCTTCCCTGGCTGTAAAGCCTTCCCTAACTCCTTACCTTGCCCCTCCCCTCAAAGATGCTTCTTCCCTAACTCCTTACCTCAAAGCTGAAAGGAGGAGAAAGGGGCAGGGGAAATAATCTGTGTCTGTATAGGCTCAGAATGTGTGATCTTTCATAAAAGACACTGTAGGTCAGTGGAATAGATGCTGAGAATGGGACCTTTGTGTTTGAGAGAGTGATTAGAGAGTGTGAGCCTTGGTTCAGCACAGCACTTATGAGTTTACTTAATTTAAGCAGTTGCCTAACAACTTTAGTGGCTTATTGCAGTGTTGGCTATGTCAAGGCCTAACACAACTGGATAAGGTGTTCTGAAATATTAGTTAATTTTCTTTACAGAATTTTTTCCTTTTGCTTAGAAAATGTTCACAACAAAATGTTTTATTGCAACATCAAGTGTTCTGAAAACGTGATTGATAAAAAGGTTTCAGGAATTGAATTAGCAGGCAGGAAATTGCTTGCATGGATTTAGTCTATGAATATGCAAAAACTCTTATTGTGACATGAGGAGCTTCTCTTCTTCCAACACCTCCTGGCAGCAAATAGAAAGCAAACTTTCACCAGATGGTATGAGGGCAGTTCAAACTTTGTGTTGTGTATGTGATGGCGCAGGTGCGGGACTGTAAGAAGACAGAAGGACTCATTGATAAAAGCCAGTGTATTGCAAACTATGGCTAGGAACCAGGAACTGACTCTTCCTTGGGCCATTATTGACACTGGAATTGCTAAAACCAGTTTTGGAGCGTAGTCTGTTGCTGGCAGGTGTGTAACAGGAGTACAGCTTCTAATTCATGTGAATAATGGACACTGAGATCTTTCCTAAAATTCTTTAAAAATAAAACTGTAAAACTTTTCTGTTAACTTCCCTTTCCTGGAGTGCACGTGGGTTTCTAGTTATGCTGTGAATAGCGTAGTATGAACAGTTGAAAGGCTACTGAGCAGCACAGGTCTGTAACTTGACAAACCCAGGTAGGACCAATTCAAACTTCCCCTTTTTGCCGTCAATGCAGCTGACGTGTCTGATCTCAGCCTTGCAGTGAGAACTGCTGCAAGCAAAGGAGAATGCTCGCTGTGCATTTTTGTACAACTGATCCTGGGAATGATTTTCTACTTCATTTATTTCATGGGAGAGCTTACAGTGTCTGAGCTTGGACTAAATACACAGGACTGTTTTGGACATGCCTGAATTTCCACTCAGTATTTGTCTGCATGCAGTTCTGGGTGCTGATTTAAACTTCATGTGGCAAATGTAATGGAGGATGTAAATCTTCATCTTGCTTCTCATCCAAATTATAAAAATTAGATAATCTGATTCATCTATAGCTTATGCTAAAATGAGTCATATGTATGTG
>NW_009647512.1:2038282-2048875 GCF_000708025.1 Charadrius vociferus | reverse complement strand
CTACAAAATCTCTTCCAAGGGAAGTAAGCCAAATAGCTTTGCTCTCTCATCATTCCTACAGAGGCAGCCACTGGGTCCCAGCAGGGATGTTAGCATCGACCAATCTGTGTTTTGAGTGAGACACCAGGAAACATAGTTTTCTGGGCCAGTATTTCAAGAAAACATATGGCAGTGTCTGCTACTCATGAAAGTCGATGGTGTAGTCAAATACTGAATCGGGACTTTCCCACTGCACAGACTTAGAGGAATTCAGTTTTCCCCACACCACTTGATTCTAGTGCAAAGCTATTTTGTGTTTTCTATTGTGGCACTAATGAAACGTTTTTGCAGCTAACCCATGCAGGGTTTGAACTCCCTATCATGAGCACTGAAGTATTCAGGCTAACAAAGCCCAAGTCCATTAGCTAGCCTCAGGAATGGATAAGTGAGTTCCTTACACAAGCAAACCACTAAAGACTGTCTTCTATTGTAAGCTATATTTTCATTCCAATGTTTTAACACACATCATGTTAGATGGAGTTACTACAGGGCAAACGCTGTTGTTTCTAATATCCTGTTAGGATGATGAATGGGCCAGCACTTCAGAGCAATTCTGGGGGAAAGGGCACTTATCACTGCTGTATCTTCACTGTTCAGACTTGCATTGAAACTCATTTTGGTCTGTCACCCTGAACTTTTGATGTTTCTGCCTCGTTGCTAGTGCGCTGTCCCCATTGAGCTTGTTTATAACTGAGTGTTGAAATAGAGTTGCAAGTGGGCTTCTAGACTTGTGGAAAAAGTTTAAAGGTGTATTAGTTGCCTTATTCTGTAGTACAGTAATGTTCTGACAGCTCTTCTTAACAGGATAAATAATTTTGTCTTATGAGAATCTCTAGATGGTAATCTTTTGCTAAAGAGCACTTACACAACTAGTATTAGTGACTTGGTTTCTAGTGACAGAGTATTCTGACTTCTTTGAGATCCCTAGCAGTTTGGGCATCAGGTGACTGCAGGACAGCAGGGACTTTACTTTTAAGCACCTACCATGGTGTTATCTGGCCTAGCAATTTTTCTGTTGTTCAGGACCCAGGAGTAGACTAGATCTCCCTTCAATGTAGAACGACTTTGTTATGCAAAGTAATTGGGTTTTTTCCTTTAGTTTCAAATGATGTTTAGGGTTTTTTCTAATCTGTAACCAAAGTATCAGCACAGTGTCAGCTGTTGGTGGGATTATAACCAAAAATCGCCAAAGCATATAAATATTAAGTATGGATAATCACGCAGTCAGATGTTGCATGGGGGTTGTCTTCATTAAAGTACTGTATTAGCAGCTTCCATTATGTTGCTCTCCTGTGGTGCGAGCATTCTGGATCAGAAGAGACCTGCCATCTCACATGTGCTCCAGCTGTTCCCTTCACCCACCACAGCCAAGCATAGTATTTTCTTATTTTTAATGAGTTCCATGTGTGGAAAGCCAAAAAAAAAAACCAAAAACCAAACCACCAAAGCAGAGGGAGATTGTTAGATTGTTTCCAGCATCAAGAAGCTGGGTGAGATCACAGAAGGGCCCAAGAAAGTTTTTCACAGCCGTGTGAAATGCAGAGCTCCGAGGCTGACTCATTTACTTGACCACTCATTGTGACAGACCAACAATAGGGCAGTTGCTTTTGTCCCTGATGCTTTTGTTTCTGAGAGCACTGACGATTTCTGCCCCACTTTCTAGTCTCCTTTTGTTCTTGCTTTTCTGTTTTCTGGGCTCTTCATTATTCTGGTTTGATTTTGGTTTTACTGTGCTTCAGGGATGTTTCCAGTCTCCCTATGTCTCATCTTAAAACTACACGTGATTCAGGGCTCTGACTGGCCCCAGGATGGCTGGTCATGGCTTTCATGCGTGTCATAGTCAAGTAAGCTGAAATCCCAACACTAATTGGTGCACAATCTAATACAACTCTTGCATTTTTCATGCAGTGAGGAAAAGCTGTGCCCAGTGGAGCCATTGTAACAATGACAATAGTGTCCCTTCATAAGGGCTGGTCCAAGCACCCCCCCGCCCATGACAGTACACATACTTCCAGCATGTGCCCTGCCCTGCCTGGCAGCTCTGGAGACCCCTTTATTTGTGCTTAGTGGCACCCTTGCACTGGAGCACTGGGCTTTTGTGCCTTGTCATCTGCCAGCATCATGCCTTGTTCATCCAGCAGACCCCACCCAGGATAGGTGTAGATCAATCCTGTGGAATGTCCTGACAGAGTGGGTGATCTGTGGGTATCACACTGATGGCCAGAATTTCTTGCCTTGTGGTGTTTGGATCCTCTCAGCCTATGCCATATTTGAGGTAAGGTCCTGCAGAGCAGGACTCTTGCGCTGTTTTGAAAGTGTGCTCCATCTTACAAAGAACTAGTATAACCATGACTGCAAACCTGAATGCCAAGCTGTTCCTTGCGCTTCACATCCCTGCAACTTTGGCTAGTTGCAAAGAAAAGGATTCAAAACCTCCATATCAAAGCCATAAACCCAGTGGTCAGGAAGAAATGCAGAATAAACAAGACTTGTCTTGTAGCAGGGCTGAGGGGAGGGGGTGGGTGCTGTTGCTCTCGTGTTGCTTGTCACACTCTTAGAATGGAGTAGGGCCTGGGAAAGTGGCACTGAGCTGATGCTGGTCACTTTGTGGCATTTTAAGGTCCCCACCCTCAAGCTATGCCTGATCAGCCTTTACAACATTAATTGCTTCTGTACTGCTTCAAACACTGCTGTGAGGGAGAATCCATTTGGAAAAGGATGGGTTAAAGCTCTGGAGGTTTGATAGCAGACCACCAGTACTTAAAATCTGACAACTCTGTAAGGCCTTTATACCTGTGCTGAATTACCACTGGTCTAAAATATTGCCAGAATGTTACTTGTCTCTGGAAACCATTATTTTTTTTTTTCATTTACTGCACGAAGTAAAATGGGCCCAGGGTTACGAACAGCTCGGTCTGTGCCAGGGCTGTAATTCTGATGATGGTAAATGCCATTGTCACTTAAAGTGCTGTTGTCACTGATATAACGCAAGCAGCTCAGCAAGCTTCTCCAGCTTGGGTAGCAGAGCATAGGTGCTTGGGTCTTACAGAAGTGGATCTTTAGACCTGGCTTGGCAGAGGATTTAAGGAAGGGATGCACAGGAAGGGTTCTTGTGACAGGTCTTGAAGGGAAAAGTTAGGTAAGAGATAGTAGAGAAAGGCTCCTGTGCCTCACAGACCGCTTCGGGGAGCGCTCTCTGTCTCTTAGGTCTGAGCTGACTGTTCAAAGACCAAACCTGTAATCGTAAGGAAGAGACTTAGTGTGTGTGGTGAGCAAATGAGTGCTTAACACAACTAAGAAGTGTGTCTCCACAACAGACTACCTCTCTTTAGCAGCCTAGTGCTGCCCTGGTATAAGGTTCAGGTGTTACAGCTAGCAATTTGCTGTGATGCTCGGCATCACTAGTACCACTTGCTGTGGCTCAGAGTGTTTCATTTTAAATTGCACTGTAAAGCTGAAATAAAGGGATAATATCTCTGTTTTACAGAAGGAGAGACTTAAACTAAGAAGAACTTATATAACTGTCCTCAGGGAAACTTTTTTAAAAGCAGAGTGTAAGCAGGTGAATGGTTAACTAGTCATGTGCACTGGATGAATGCAATCATGGGTAGGATCTGTACCTAAATTCTGTCTCTAGTAGAGAATTTAATTTCTAACAACCAGAGTAGTCCCTAATCTGCTGAAGAGAGCTTCTGGAGGAAGGAAGATGTATCCTTGGTAGAGGAGGATGAAGCTAGAATACGTTTAAATGAACTGGATAGATGCAAGTCCCTGGAACCCAATGGTATACACCCATGAATGCTGAGGAAGCTGGCCCATGTCATTGTGAGGCCACTCAGTCTTTGAAAGGTCACTGCAACTGAGGGAGGTTCATGAGGGCTGGAAGAAAACAAATGTCACTCTCCTATCTTCAAGAAAGGCAAAAAAGAGGCAGTCAGCCTCACCTCAATTGCTGGGAAGTTGAAAGAGTGAATAATAATGGAAGTCATTTCCAAACAGACTAATTAACGGGAACATGTTTGGGACAAGTCAGCATGGATTTACACAGGGGCAATCATGCCTGACCAACGTGATAGCCTGCTACAATGAGATGACTAGCTTGGTGGACGAGGGGAAAGCAGTGGATGTTGTTTATCTTGACCTTAGTAAAGCTCTTGACACTGTCTTCATAACGTCTTCATAGATAGAGTGATGAAGCATGGACTTAAAATGGGCAGTGAAGTGACTGAAAACTGGCTGAACTGCTAAGCTCAGAGGGTGTGATCAGCATAGACTGCAACTGGAGGCTGGTCACTAGTGGAGTATCCCAGGGGTCACTGTTTAAGATTATCATTAATGATATGGCTGATAGGATAGAGTGCACCCTCAGCAAGTTTGTGGATGGTGCCAAACTGGGATGAGCGGTTAATACACTAAAGGTTGTGCTGCCACTCACAGGGACCTTGATCGGTTGGAGCAATGGGACACCAGGGACTTCATGGTATTAAGCAAAGGGAAATGCGAAGTTATGCCCCTGAGGAGGAATAACTCCACCTACCAGTATGCTCCGGGGGCTGACTGGCTGGAAAGCAGCTCTGCAGAAAAGGACCTGGGGGTCTTGGTGGACAGCAAGCTGAGCAGGAGCCATCAGTGTATCCTGGTGGCAAAGGTGGCCAACAGCATTGTGGGCTGCATTAGGAGGAGTGCTGCCAGCAGGCTGAAGGAAATGATCCTTCCCCTCAAACGGAGCACTGGGTCCAGCACTGGGCTCCACAGTCCAAGGAACATATGGACTTACAGGAGCAAGTTCAGCAAAGGGACACAGATGATTAACAGCTTGAAGCATCTCTTGTATAAGAAGAGGCTGAGAGTGCTCGGACTGTTCGGCTTGTGAAGAGGAAGGCTCAGGAAAGGTCTTATCAATGTGTTTAAACCCCTGATGGGATGAATAAAGATTGAGCCAGAAGCTTTTCAGTTGTTCCTGGTGAAAGGACAAGAGGCAAAGGACACAAATTGAAATTCAGAAAACTCAATTTAAATGTAAGAGAACTCTTACTGTGAGGGTGGTGAAATCCCTGAACAGGTTGCCCAGAGAGGTTGTGGAGTCTTCATGCTCAGAGACGTTCATAACCTTACTGGCCACAGTCTTGAGGAACCAGCTCTAGGTGACCCTACTTTGAGCAGGGCATTGGACTAGATGATCTCCGGAGTTGCCTTCGAACCTCAGCCCCTCTGCGATTCCTTGAAAAGGCAGTGGTTCAGTGCAGGCACAGTAGTTAGAGCACTATCTCTAAACAACAACATAACTCGATGCTCTGCTCTTATTCCAAGAGGCCTATCAGCAATTTAACTTTGAAATCTGCATTTCCTGGCTTATGAGATCACCCATGGAGGTAGACTCTCATTTCCCAAAATGATAAGAGGCCAACAGATAAGGAAAAGGCAAGAGCTTGCTCAATCTGTTAGTTATATAACCACATAAATATAACAGTCACTTTTCTTAGCGTCAGGTACTTACACTGTAATTGGTATCACTTAATGTAAAGCGTTGTTCTCCATTTCCCTGCTCAGTTTTAATGGGTGATGTAATTGCAGTTTTGCAAACTGTGGCAGCATACCAATGCAGTAGCTTTTGTGTCAAGTAAAGTGCTTGGTGCTATTCATGGTACGTTAGTGTATGATTTGGATGATCACAGAAATAGGACCAAGTTGTGGATGCAGGCCACTTATTTGGTATCATGAAAGGAACAAATAAGTAAGACAGTCCTTGAAAGAAACTCACAATACTTTATTACTCTACGTATTTTTTTTTAAAAAAAATCTTTTTCTACATGAATAATGGGTTTTATTTCAGATGCAGAAATTGCTGCAGTATTAACCCAACTACCTGAATTTTCATATGAGATAGGTAGAAAATTCCACTGTAAAGAGAAACTCCACAGCTAGTGGGATGCAGAAAAGTAATAAAATGCATTCAATAGTTTGAGAATTCACAGCTGCTGTAAGGTGCATGTGTCAGGTGTTTGAGCCAGCACTTCAGCTACAGTCGCAGAGCTTGTGGGGAGTACCTGGTTTCACCACACGTGCTTGCCTGTGTAATAACTGACTCGGATATGAGCTCCACCAAGCTTTGGGGCTGCTCCTGTGTCTCCTTTATCCAGGGTGGGAAATGAGCTGCTTTATATAGATAGTAATCTGATTAATACTGACCATGCTAGAGAATTAAAAGGGCTCCCTCTTCTGTAGTGCTGGCTGCAGTGCCACTTGCTGTGTTTCGCGTGTGTGCCCACCGCATTGTACCCAGTTAGCCTTGGCAGGTCACTCACTAGGTGACTTCTTGGATATAAATGAGGTGATCATAAAGTCAGTTGGAAGCTGTGTTCAAATGGCTCACATCTGATGCACTGAGGACAGCTGCTTAATTAGATGAATATCATAGAAAAGATGAGATGTGGGATGGAAATGAAGGTTTTCATTCAGCCTTGCCTCAGGAGCAGATCAAACTCTAATGTTACTTATTTCTTTGTTCAATTGTGTCCTGTGAGAACCCCTCCCTGCCACCTGGCCTTCCACTGAACAGAGATGAGCAGAATTGAAGATGCGATGGAGGCACCAGACATGACAGCAGGGGAGTGAACTGATGCCTGTGGATTTGCCACTTGGTGTTACAGTTATCCCCTTAAGCTGTGAGGCAAAAAGCTTGCTGGATAATGGGAAAGTAAGCTTAGTTGGGGGAGCGAGGATCATCTCTGCAACACCTGCCTGTCTGAATAATGCTTTCAGAAGAACTGGTTAGAAGAATAGGAGTTTTCCTGCAAGAAATACTCAAAAACCTCACCTTTGTCTACTTTGTACTGGACGCTGATGTTTCCAGTTCTGGGGTGGGGGAAGAGGAAAGAAATAGATGTATTCATTGTAAATGGTCAGCAGAAGAGTGAAAGCTCCTGCTTGGAAGTGCAGGTGAGGTCCTCATGAGAGCTGTCCTTTGAAAACTTTCCACAGGAAAGCACCGGGATTAGCTCTGGTCCAAATATTAACTCGGTCACTTTTTGTAAACAAAGTATGCTTTCATCTGCAGTGAGTTCCCAAATAACATGCACTTGCAGTGGTATTTAGGACCTCACTGTCAGTTCAGTGCAGGGACAGGACACTTCCCTTCCCTGGAATTGCCTTACTGTGTTTCATTAACTCGGGTTTACTGGGATTTGATCAAAACCATAATGTCACCTCCCTGCTCGCAGTGCCTTATTGTCTTTAACAGAAACAATCAAACACAGCTCTGAGCTTCTCATTTTCCCTATGTGCCACTAAAATATTAGTGCGGTATGCTCCAACATCTGTAGATGATTCCATGCATGAAGGAGTATGTTGATGCCTCTGCAAAATAATAGATTGGGGTGACTCCTGAAGCATTTGGTAATACTTCTGTTGAAGGGAGAAGCAGACTCTTGTTTACAGCACAGGAATTTCCTTTACTTAAAATGGATCTTTGAGAGCCTTCATTAGCTGTAAAACCAGCAAAGCTGGCACGTGGGTTCAGTAATGTTCTGTGCATTTACACCGGTGCAGATTTTGCCCTGTTTTCTTGGCCAACGTATAGACAAACCCAGCAAGTTTGGAGGGTTCCCCACTGCCCACCCCTCTCACAATGACTAATATGTTCTTGGGACCTTTATGTTTTTACAAAACTGTTGGTCTATCCAACAACGCAAGCACTGAAGTTGCACAGTGTGTATGTCATTCAAGTCAAGGCAGTTATTTCAATGCCTGAAGTTCAGCACACTGACTGCTTGGGCCAGTGCACTGACAGAGCTGGAATAATGGAAATATTTCTGGATTCCTTTTTTGTGGTGAGGACAAAGAAAATGCTGGAAAATGTTCTGCTAAATTGTTCTGCTTGTCCCAGAAAGTATTTGTGCTTTGCATGACTTGAATGTGTGTGAGGTTTTCTATTGCAATAATTACATAAGGAAAACGCATCCTAGCCTGACTGATCATAGGTGCATAGCTGTTACAGCAATTAGTTCCACTGATAGGTTATCTGAACAGCAGTCAGAGATATTGATCAGGAGAAAAAGCTGTTTGGAATAGTGACATCTGAAACAATTGGTTTTAAAACAGTCAGAAATGTAGCTATTGATTGACTGAAGGGGATTCTTCTGGCCTGTAAGTGTACAATTTTACTTTCTTAACTCAGCAGGATGCTGTGGTGTGAACTTTGAGAATAATCTTTAAAGACAGTTTTAAGAAAAAAAAAAATGCAGTGGGGGTGACTGAACATCTTTCAGAGAAAATTATGGAGGAGTATAGGAAGCCAGGGTTATATTTCTGATTATTTCTCAGCCATCCAAATCTGAGACTGAAAACATTACCTAGATTTAATCAGGAAGATGTAAAAAGGGCCATTGTTCAGAATCTGTCTGGAAAATCCATATGCATATCACTTCCCTGGGTATAGGAACTTTCCTGGGACTGGGAGATGGTGAAGTCATATTTGCAAACTGAGGAACGTGGAATTTGAAAGTGGTTTGTGGTTTGGAGCAGCTGATTGAGAAATCGGTACTAGGATTTGTTCTTGAACTAGGCAAACAGCCCTATGCTGGTGGGAGGGATTTTACCTGGATGTGTTTTCTTCAGGCCTCTGATTATCTGCCTTAATTTGTGCCTGCACAGAGGGATGACATGTGGCATTATGTTGAACCTCCACATCAGGAGAAATTTCAGGTAGCAAAATGGTTGACTCTAGTATTTTTCAGGGTAGTTAAAGAACAAATGTCACTCTGGTTGCCCTTTCTTTGTCAGCCAGTCATTGGAAAAGCTAATAAATGTAAAGTACAGTCAGTAAAGACTCAGGATCCAGACATTCAATTCATGTATTCAGAGTCCGTCTGTTATCATGCATGGTCTGATATGCATGCCACAGTAGCGTCTCCATCTGCTGAACTAGGCAGTTGTTTGAAAGATGGTAACAAAAGTTACACGTTGATGATGCTTATGTTGTTATGAATTGAAGGTAGACAGTTTCTAAATTGATCGTTCCTGTCTGTAGAGCGAAAATGAGCTTGAAACAGGGAAACTGAAATTTATCATTTCCTTTTAAAAAAATCTCTGTCCAAAGAGAATTGGTTCTCTTCCCTCTCCTTTCACAACTTGGAATAATGCTCAGTCTTTGTTTGCCTGCATCATGTGGAGGTTGTGTACCATGGGCCTTCGTAGGGCTTGGGCTTCTAGGGAGGGCTGGGTTTGCTGCATGTGTTGCAAGGTGGTAGAGCTGAGTCTGCTTTGGATAAGGAAGGGTTAAAATCTCTTCCAGCCTTTGTGTCCTATATACCGTCTGTAAAGAAACATAACGCTGTTCTTGAATTACCAGCCCTTGCCCTCTGTATTCTAGGGTGTTTCTTATTTAAATGCTGTTAATTATTGATCTTTATGATCATATCAAAGCTCTCTGAAAATGTCAACCAAGACTGATATCCCTGTATTCTCAGTGCATGCACAGAGCGGAACAGCTTACAGCTTTTCATGAACTTGTCTATTTCTTTTGTGTCACTATCTCTCTTTTGGGAATGTGAGAAGTGAGATGTGACAATGCAAAGTGACTTTTTCAAACATCATGCAAACTGCCTGTGACAGAGCTGGGAAAACTGACCCAGAACATCCTAGTCCTGGGCCAAGGCTCTCAGCCCATCCTCCTACATTAAAGTGCAGGCTGGGAAAACCCAGATCCCAGGGCCCTCCTAAGCGTATTGCTGGCTTTCCTCCATCTCCTCTTGTGTGCTCTGTCAGCAACCCCTGCAAGGCTGTGTAAGACTGATGCTAGTCTCTCTCCAGCACAGTAGGAACGCTCCTGTTTGCAGGGCAGAAGTTTTCTGAGCGTGGTAGCCCAAGGGTTAGAGTTTGGTTAATGCAAAGCCAGTTCATCCGCTAGCTTGCCAGAATAAGGAGGAGAACCAAAATACCCCTTCGCTTCCAGTAATAGAAAAATCCTGTGACTTTATCATAAACACTCTTCAGCTGAAGCAGCTAGGGATTTCAGCATGGAAATTTGGCATGGAAATAGCCTTTCATTACAATCATGTCTCTGAGCATTCCCATGAAAAACTGCTTTTGATCAGCAGCGGACTTGGACAGTATTCCCCTTGCAGAGATTGCAATCCTGCCTGCAAACTGCGAACCTGCAGGTTTTTTCACTACCCATAAATATGATCATTATCATTATCGCAGACTATTATTTGCGGGGCAGGAGTGCTTCAGAGCTCCTGTGAGGGCTGAGACAACACTGATAGACCTATTTATAAACGGGGATGAGAAATGCTGCCGCTTCCCTGCAGGATCGTGCAGCTGCGCCGCTGCGGGGGGAGCACGGGGCGGGCTCCAGCGGGACGGAGGGCAGGCCCGGCGGCGGGGGCAGCTGCCTGCTGGCAGGGCGTCCACGGAACGCATCGTTTCCTCGTGGCATTTGAAATTGGCTGCCCGGGGGCCACTTCCCCTGGCCCGGCTGGGTCGCGCCGGTGCCGGCTGCATCCCTGCGCCGGAGACTGTGGGCCGGGGGTGCTTGGGGCAGCCGGTAACGAA
>NW_009647512.1:2020101-2038091 GCF_000708025.1 Charadrius vociferus | reverse complement strand
CGAGGGCAGCCGTTGGGCGCGAGGGCAGCCGTTGGGCGCGAGGGCAGCCGTTGGGCGCCTGGAAGGGCGTGAGGAGAGCCGGGCCCAGCGGGCGGGAGCAGTCGGACAGGTGGGTTAGTTACAGAAAATCCCGCCGGCCCTCCAAAATCTGGAGGTGGCCGCGGCCTTCCCGGCTGGGAGGGCCCGGAGGGTGCAGGTTGGTTCACAGCAAAGAACGGGGCGCAGCGCAGCCCGCTGCTCCGGGAGCAGCCCCAGCAGGGTAAGCTCATCTTAGCCCCTGCACGCACCTGGCAGCTGAAGGCTCTGCATGCTTGTCAGCCATCATTTTGGGTCACTCTCTTCTTATCTGTCATAGCTAAAGACGTACTGCTTTGCAATGTGCAATGTTAACTTTGGCCCCTAAAGTGTCTGGCAAACTAGGCAGTATCAGTATTGCAGCATATGCAGTCAGATTAAGCCCGGTATTGTCAGTCTGAAACTTTTACAACCTGCACCTTAAAAATTGTTGTCAAATGGATCTTAAGCTTTAAATTACTAATGCAGATACATTTGGAGTTTTTATTTGCCCTGTGAGTCTTAAAGCCTTTTAGAGATGCCTCAGGAACTCTGAAACCCAATGAGATAACCTATAGTAATCAGAAGACTCCTGAACCAGTGCATTAGTATCAATCTGTTGTTACAAGCTCTTACTTGTAGTCAGTAAGTGCTCACAACATACTGGGGAAATCTTTCAGTTCCACCGAAATGGAGAGAACAGCAAATGCTCCTCACTCACTCACTCCAATGCATTATAGTGGAACTGCAGCAGGAGAGAAGGACAAGGGAGCTTTCAGGAATACAACCCAAGTTAATTATTGTGGTTACATCTAGTGACCACAAACAGGACAGGGAATGCAGTAGGAGAATGGAAAGCAGCAACAGAGGCAAAGCCTATTCTCTAAGCCATTGCCAGTTCAGGAAGGTATGGAGCTGCTAAGCAAATTTGCACAGCAAATTTGATTCCCTAACCTGTTCTGGTGCTGAAATCTCAGTGAAGGTGGGCTGTCTGGTGCGCAGGGTTAAATGTACATAGCCATCTGCTTAGCCTAGTAAATCCATCATATGGAACTGATGACTGATAAAACAAGCATAGCCAGCATACCAGGTTGGGGAGAAGAGCAATGTGTACTCCTACATTAACTGATTGGTTGGAATAGCAGTTTTGTTTTCATTCCTCCCCCAGATTAGTGGCTAACAAAACCACCACCCCTCAAGAGTAAAAACAAAATGTGCATAAAGCAAGGATAATGGTTTATAAAATGCACTGTGGTTCTTCTGACAAATAGTTTAATTCCCAGCAAACGTACAAGATGTTCAGCCTTTAGGTGTGGAGCTTGTTGTGGTCATTTATCTTCTTTGTCTAAGCAAACTTACTGATTGTACTCCACCGAAGCAATTCATAAACAGGAAATACCAATACAGCAGACAGTAGCGTTTTGCCCAGAGCAACATCTGTGCTCCAAGCTGCTTACTGTAATATTAAACAGCACAAATCTGTTGATGTGATAACACAATGTCAAATGGTAAATCTGGATCAGCATTGCATATATCCAAGATTAAGCATTTCTGAGTCAAAGCCTTGAACTCCATTAAAAAAGAAATAGGCCTTAATTTTAATCTTGGTATAGTGGTGTTAGTGTGAAGTTATTTTGCTGATTTCACAGATGTTACATCATCTTTATTAAATAGTAACTGAGATGACTGAGGTATGTCAGCCTGAGGTCTCCAATATCCACAGTTTTAGTTCATTTTTCTACCAAATAAAGTCAGCCTTGCAATTGCTTAGGAAAGACTGGAGTTGCACATAATTCATCACAGCACTTTCCTTGCAAAGGACACCTCCTATAAGCTGACTACATGTTTGAAAAACATATTTGTTTACAGACTAACTAAATAAGAAATGTTGGAAAAAAGGCTAATAAACATGTAAAGACAAAACAATTACACTTTATTAATTTTATTTGCTATAAATTAATAATGAGAATGAGGACATACAGTAAAATAGCAGTTAAAATAGTGCACAAGAACACAAAGGATCTGGGGGTAAGGAAACAGTTGCTGCATGCTACCCTCCACAACTTACACGTATCTCAGTCATATCATGAGGAGGAAAACCCACAAACACATTTGAGGAACACTGGTGGGAATCTTCTCCTTTACTTGGGTTGCTTATCTGGTTCCATCACCTATTGAATCCCCACTGAAGAACAAACAAAAGGAGGTCAGTGTTGCGTGACATTTAGGGTAGCTCCATCAAGATGCAGCTCAGAAAGTGCTTCAGCACTAGAAAAGATGTCTTTGCCAAGTCAGTGCAGTTGCTTTGTAGATCAACACTTTCCACCCCTTCCTCTCTAGTTCATAAGCCTTTACCCACTCACTAGAAGATGCTGACTCTCTAGCTTCCTGTGTTTAAGCAGAAGCAGCCAACAGCTATGTTTTCATATGTAACTAAGACTTTGGGAGGGGGCCCTGGTTCACCTCTTTAATGTTGTTGGACTTCCCAGAAGGCTGAGCATTTCCACCCCACTCTTGAGAAGCCTGGTTCTGTCCAAAAGTAACTAGTCACAGATGAACATATAGACTCATGACCTCTGTAAGCACTGCCATTTAATTCTGAATGGACTGTAACTGCTATACAACAGATTCAGTCATCCTTAACTGATAGTGTACGCTGCAAAAACCAGTGGCACTGTAGTGCCTTCAGACCTCCCATAGCTTTAGGGAGGTCAGGTACTGGGCTCCAGGTAGGAAAGCATGTGCTTGGGTGCTCTGCAGGTGTAACTGGCACCACAGCATCATGAATTTTAGAAACAAACACCTGACTAGCATTTCAATCTGTTCTGAAAATGATCTTGCCACAGCCACTGCCTCTTACCATCAGTATGATACCGACCTATCTGCAGAAGCTGGCACGGCAGGCCCTCTGAGCCCCAAAGTGCACTCTGGCACTGCTCCTTCAGCTCACACTAGCAGCTACACAAACTGCAGATATATGCAGTATTGTACTGGGCAGAGAAAGGCTATTGAGTCATGACTATGTATCCAGCTGGGCATTATTATAGATATGACCAAACCTCCACTCTGTTCCTGAGCAACAGGAGGTGCAGCTGTGTCTTCAGGAAGCACATCTATGAGCTTTAAAAACCAGTGAATTCAAGTGGCTATCCCCATGATGCTGCTTTGTGCACCAAGACATTTCTGCTTCTATTTCTGCAGTGAAATCAGAAAGACTACAAGCACCTGCAGTAACATAACTACTTTCTTGATTTTTATGCTCTAGCAGTTTTGTACGTTTGCTTTCTAGCTTCTAAATGCCTATGCTACCAGGATAGAAAAGTAGCTCATGATTTTGTATAAAAGCAGCCTATCGTTACCAAGATAGAACTAGAACCTTCAGCTTCAATTTGTGCTTTTTTTTTCGCCCCCTTTGAGAAGGGGTGTGTGTGTGTGTTTTTTTTTTTAATGGACACTTATTTCAATTTGAACTTTGCAAAGCAAAAAATTATATTTTTAATTCAACCCAGGAATGTTTTGCAATCAACAGAGTCTTTATCTTGTATACTTCATTTGAAGAAACTGGGGACCTAGATACAGTTATCTCCTGAAAGTGCAAGAGATGTGTTCCCCTGCTGTGATCAACAGCTCTTGGGGGGCAGGGGAGGGAAGAACAAAATGAAAAACCAACCCCCCACACCTGCACCCCCCCAAACTCTGAACTTAAATAAATTACTAGCCAATCCGCTTTGTGCTATTCTTTCACAATCATTATGAAATTCAAAAGAAGTAACAATGATGTTCAATTGTTTTATTCTCCCCCACCCCTTACAAGCTAAATATCAGATAGGGGTAAGAGGAGATGGAGGCATTCTGCAGAACTAGTTATATTGCAAAGCACAAACTAAACAGCAGTGTAGACCTGTAATCACTTCAAGGTTATCTCTAGGCATAAAAAAGGTAGAAATGTTTGTTCACTTAAGTTCTGGACAGTTGCCATCCCCTTCTGATGTCAAGTGTGCCAGGCCTCTAAGAGAACTTCAGTAGTGTACTCCAATTTCTTTTGGTTTGGCAATAGGAAACTTGCTTTAGTCCTCTGTTGAACCTCCAAGTCCTTTCAGTACATACCACTGGTAGAACATATGCAGCTTGTATTAATCTGTGAAAGGACATGCATGCACGTTGGTGTACAGCTCTGAGGCAGTTTCTTGAAAGAAGTTTACATTCTCTGGATTAGGCCCAGTCTTAGTAATGCAGCCAAGGTTACATCTGTCTGTTTCCTGATGATGTTTTCAGTTTGTTGAGTTGGTCCTAAGAGTCATGAAAGCTTAGTGCTTCCCTTGACTGCTACCCAAACTCTTCTCCAAGACCTCCTGCTATAAAATGTAGGATAGAGCCAAGATAGCCTTAAGATGAAATTAAAAAGGTTGGGGCTTGATCTGAATTTATATGGGTGCAAGTTCTCATCTATTGTCATCTTTCCTGACATACTTGAAACCCCATGAACCTTAAGGAAATTAACCTACTTCTGAATCAAAGACTTTAACATATTAAAACAGTATGAATACAGGAAGCTGAAAGTATAAAAATAAGTCCTCTTACTATAAAGAACTCAATTTAGGCACCCTGCCTCTTTTACCTGACTAAGAAAGCATGTGCATTTCTTCAGAGCATTCTTTCCCCTGCCAAGCACAGCTCAGCATGGATTATAACAGGGTAAGGTAATAGGCCACATAACATGTGTAACAGTTGTACTCTACATTACAGTCCATAGCACAGCAGCCTGCAGGAGCACATGGTGTAAGGAACCAGACATACAAGCAAAGCCAGCCAGGTTCCTTGGAGTGTTTTCCTTAGTAAGTCATGGAGGGAAGAGACCTGCTGAGTGTGAGATGGAAGTATGCATAGAACAAACCCAGGCTCAGCTGTGCTCAAAACTAGTTGCAAATAACAAACCTGGTTCGGGAAACCTTGGGGGTGAAGAGGCAGACATTCTATCCTAGCCATGGCAAGACAGCTGATACCAAAATGCCTGTGTGCAAGGTCTACTTGTGTTATGTCTCTCCCCTCTTGACTATTACTGCCTGAAGACAGGTACTGGTAGGCCCAACAGGGCAAGGGTTATTCAAGTTAGTTCTCCTGCAGACTCTGCATAGCGATAGCAGTAATGAGCAGAGACGCTAGACAATGGCCCCTTCCTCAGCAACACACTTGGTACAGCGTCTGAGGTGACAGTTCTACAGACAAAGAAGTTAACTTGTAAAGCTAAAGATGCATTACTTCTATCTGACCAGAGAAGAGTGATTCAGGATAATGAGGGAGGTGGAACAACAAACACTGGTTTTCCTTGCCACTGGTCACTCGCATTCCTGGGAGAATAAAAGATCTGAGGAGTGCTGCTGTTTCTTAGTGGTTTGCTTGTATGTTCTCAAAGACAACTTCACCTGGATGGAGTGAGAGACAGCTATAGGTCTCCATCTAAGAAAATACACTACCATCTCCAGGCAAGTCTGATAACAAAAAAATGTTTAAGCATGGTGGACTACCTAATGCCAAAGGAGTTTCTGCTGAGCTATATGTTTGTCCAGGGAATGTTCAGAAGCCTGTAGTACATACATACTAATGCAGGGCTACTGTAAACCTCCTATTTGGACCAGATTTTAGACACCCCAAAAAAATCAATCTTTTTTCTACGGTGTTTACAAGAAGTCTGTTTGTAAAGCTAGTGACTGCTACCATGTTACATTGGTGCTCATATTGGTCCTTATCAGTACAAATCCTTACAACTCCAAACATCAGAACAGAATTCAAGAGCAGCACATGCCATCTCCTACCACTTAACTAAATAGTGCCTTTAAACTCTTCTTAGGACAGTTAAGAATCAGTTATTAAGATGTCACTACTGAAAAATAACTATTGCATTTCTTAAAGTTTAAGAGTAAACAACATTGCCAATATATTATTGCACACAATAAAGGTTTTTGGAACTACAAAGATAAGGAATGGGTAATCTAGAAGACCCAGAATAATGATCCCAGAGCCATTCCAGTCGCTGCTCCAGCAAGCATGCCCAGTGCAAGATCGCCATCACTGTCACGGTAACGCTCTCGAATGATGACGTGGTTTGCCGGGGGTTGGCCATAAGGTCCTAAGTAATAAGAGATTGTTAGGAGGAAGGCAAAAGAAACGTATATCCTAATACCATGCATTGCGATTTCAAAACATGCCCGTTGTTTCACTCTCTTCCCTCCATTGAACACTAAGACGATGTCAGCTACAAAGGCAGAATATATCTTTGCTTTGGATTCAGCTTCCACATTTATTTAATAAATCCAGAGGCCTAGCAACACTTCTAGCCTTGTAAGAGTTTAATATCCAGGAGAAAAGCTCATCACAAATGTAAAACTGAACATTGTTCTGCATTTGTATTAGCAAAGAACCTATAAATTACTCATATCATTCTATCAGACATTTAGTGGATTTAATGCAAGAAATGGGTCTAAAAATTGTTTCAATTTTGAAGTTAAGGCAAATAGTGTAGTTCCCCACAAAAAACTCTACGGCAGCTGTTAAGCCAGTGGTTTGTCAAAAGCTGTGTATCAGTCATTTACTCTACAGTTACTGCCTACTGTTTCAATTCAGCCTTCACATTCTGGACTGATCTGTTGTGTGGTGACAGCCGCTACATTTCTTTTCCGATGAAGACTGGCCCACTAGTAAGGAATTAACCTAAGACTCAAGAAACAACCAATTGACCCTTGCTCTGCAACAGACTTGTACAAGCTCCACCTGTCATGTTTTGTGACTTAGCTCCTACCCTGCAAAGTAAACATAATAGTATTGCTTTCCCTTCCAGACATTTCAGGAAGATTAAGTATTCTTGAAGATATTGCAGTGGATTTTTGTAACAGATACTGAAGTAATCCAACTAAGAAGTGGAAAAGGTGCTCTCTGGCTCTCATTGATACATGACTAGAAACCTCACGAGAAGGATGTCAATTTGGAGAACGAGCAAAACCAAATGTACAGGGGTTAAGTTAGTTGCTGGGGTGAACTTGACCCCTAAGATTTAGTTGCAGTAACCCTATTGAAGGAAAACATTGAGGCTTGGTTACTATGCCCAACCTGTAACTAGTATCTTAACACATTGGACTTGCAAACTGTTTAGGAGAGTTACTGTTTGATGTTGCATTTCTATCATACAGGTTTCTGAGGCTTGATTTCCAAAGCCTGCTGGTAGTTTAAAAATGGTTCTTGCTGCTTTTCAGCTGTTGAGAACCAACGGAACCCACCTTCCTCTGCATTTGTATATATATGATGTATATCTTAGGCCTTCGCTAACTCATCTGAGGAAAGTTTTAAAAGCTTTAGGCTGATGCATCTCCCTTGTAACAAAAAAAAAGGAAAAACAACTAACCTGACAAACATCAAATGGAAAAAAAAATATCTCCCTCGAAACTGAAAAAATTCTGAATACAGATTCTTGTTTGCAGAGCCAGATCATAAACAATTAGTACGTTAAATCAGAAGATTTATATTACCCATACTACTCTAAAGCCCCAATTCTTTAGGACTGGGGCTCTCTGTGCAAAACTAATCCTAAATTAGGGTGACTAAGCTTAAAAGCACACCCTAAAATTTTAGTCTTTTTCCTCTTTTATTGGGATTGAAGGGTATACCAATCTGAACGGAGCAATAGAAGACTTTATAAGGCTGAATATACTGCCTTACAGCAATTCCAGCACGGAGGGAAGAAACCAGTTCCCACCATGCTTTGAGAATGGATTTACCGTTGAAACTCGCATTTAATTCTGAGGTCATAGCTAAACATCAGTGTTGAAATAATTAAGCCAGGTGTAAGAGATGAATCAAAAGCTCCATCAATGCCCAATATGGAGTAATGAATCAATCTTGTTCTGGCTTTTCTAACTTTCCTTAGAAAACACGGTGCCTACTCTAGTTAGAGAGTTTATGAAGTAATTCAAATATGTTTGGATCACATTGGGAAAGTTAAATCACTTGATACAAATTTCACAGCACTTGCTTTGTTGTGAAAGGGTAAGGGGTCTTGGTTGCAGTTACAAGTCAGGTTTCCTTCTATCACTCTGTTGTGCAGGAGTGGTGGGTGGTAAAGGATGGTGATTAATAGAATGAAAGCCAGAAAGACTGACTCAAATAGCTTCTACAGGAAGGTGAAGGATATGGTTGATACTGATTACCTTGGTATGGATACTGATAGGGAACAGCATAAGCTTGTCCGTTGGAGGCATAGAAGACTTGAGGACCAGTAGGAGGATACGCACCATTGTACTGATCGTAGCCATAGCCATAAACCTGGTGAAATTAAAAATGTCCATTACAGAAGTATTCTTTGCTATGTATCCGATCATGCACTTTATTTCAATTGTCCCTCATTTCTAATGCAGTTAAAATTTCACAAAAATATCCAGTCTGTACTGATACAGTCTATCTACTCCGGGAAAAGATTTAGAACAGCTGCTTGAAAAAATAAGTGCTCTTAAGCAGCATTCACTCTCCTCCCTTTCGGGATGGTGAATGGCAGAGGCAGGGCCTGTATCATCAGGCAGAGCCCCAGCAGCCTTACCAGCTTCTCCTCTCTGCTTTCACGCCAACAGCAGCTCTCTGGAGAGCTCAGAAGTGCCAGGTAGGCAGCAGTTGATCCCAAGAAACTGCAACCAACTTTGCTCTAGCACACTGCAGGTTAATGTCAGATTCAAGACAAATACTCTGTAGCCATACATTTTGGAAGCAATTTTGCTCTCCGAAAGAGGAGGCCTGCTGCTACCCTTGATATAGCTCCCAGTACCACACGTAGTTCTTAACGACTATTTTTAACAGCATGGGGCTGGCGCAGAGCACCTGTAGTGCAACAATACTACCCCAAACTATCCCTTTGTGTATCACTGCACATGAGTCAAAACATCCAGAAACCTGCAATGCTTTGGTCCCAATGCTGCTTTCTCCACTGCAGAAGAACTTTGCACCCAGAAGCTAGAGTTATTGTGTTGCTATGACATCTTGGATACAACAAAATCCTTATGTGTTAAAATGACATCTCCAGTCATTAAATCCTATTTTTAAAACTCCGAATTTTAAAACCTGCCAGTGCTTACACAATGGGAAAGTGTAGTCACACTTCCTTATGTTAAAAGCTGCATGGCCAGTATTTTTCAAGATTAGCCAAGTAACTTCCACTCTGTCTTTAAGAAGCTTTATTTTCCAAGTTCACTGAGCAGCCATTCCTTTATATACCTCCCAACCAAATCTGCCTCATCCCTTTCAAAGGAAATCCATCTCAAATAGGAGCGATAATAGTAGATTGTTAGTGCCTTACTATCACTTTCCTTTTGTATGAATCTTAAAGCTGGATCTAACTGTGAAACACAGCACTTTGGGAGTACAGTTTAGGTGCTTGAAGGATGGCCGCTTCTGCTACCTTACTTATTTCAATGCTTCCCAACTGCAACTCTTACCTCAGGTGATGGTGTGGCATAAGCTGTATAGGGAGGAGGGGCTGAGGAAATGGCTGTCTCATCATACATCACATCAGATCCCACGTAGCCCTAAACACCACGGAAAAGCAGCAGTTATGACCACCTCCTACAGACAGCTAGTTAGAGTAGTGCAAGGATTAAAATTTAATGACCCCAAAGAACGAGTAACCTTTAGACATGCTGCATGTTAAGAAAACAGTGTGTACCTTATAAAGTGCTGCAAAAAGAAACTACTTGGAGAACAGACCTGGGAGAACACAAATGCATGGTCAACCAGAGGAAGGAGCCATAACTTTTCTTACCTGCATGTGTGCACACACGTGAATATGTGTGCATGCAAGCACACTGACTCCTTCCCTCAGCTTTAGAAATTACTCTTTTTCATCCTCTGTTTTCAGATAGAAAAGCCTTCATAACTAAGCTAGTTGCTTCCTGGCACCTTACAGTGGCATCACCATGTTCTGCAAGAGCAGATAAAGGAAACAAATGCAGTAGCCAAAAGTGGTGCTTGAACATTTTAGCTGAACACTGTCACAGTTCTTAGCCACCTCTCACTTTCTGGCTGTGAGGAAACTTTAAAAAAAAATGCAATTAGAGGGGTTTAAATATAGGGGTTTGAGCAGCTTGGTTGTTTTTATGGAATTACTTTGTAAATGCCACCTATAATTCTGGTCCTTTTTGAAGGCAGCACTGAGGCATAGGTAATAACTTACTTGAATCCATCTACAAGGAGCTCTCAAAGGTAATTAAGATTTGTTACAGTAATCTCATATTCTTGCCCCTAATATCAGAAATCTACAGTGATGCTCTTAGTGCCCTATCCCAAGAAAAAAACCAAAACAGCTCCCTTTTTTTAATTTACAAGTGAACGCTTTAATAGCTCAGTAGAGAATGTTCCTGTTGTCTCTTGCACCTGGACTGCAGAAAGACTTTTAAGGGCATACTATGGCCATATCCCAGGTCAAACTTGTGTTGGAGATTCTAAGAATTGCTTGCAACACACTGTTGAAAGCACTGTATGAAGAGGCAGGTATTTCCACCACCTGAGAAAAAGTCCAGCAAATGCTCCCATCTTAGCAATAAACGTATTCTGTTCTGCTACAGGGAACTCTGTACAGACATATGACACACCCCTGCAAACATCTGTAAATGACCTAATCCTCAAAGCTAGGGTGATCACCCTGCTATTCCAGTAAAGTTATGAGGCACTGGTGGGCGCTCGGTATTTTTGAAAGCTCTGTCAGACACCTACAGATGGACTCAAACCCAGTTACCAGCTTAGTTCAAGTCCTTGTTTGGAGACCTTCAATAGGTTTGGAAAGTGCTAATTTATGATATTACTTGTGCAGAGAGCTACCTGCCCTACCTTCAGTAGCAGGGGTCTGCCTTAGCTGACAAAGGTGATGCACTGGCAAGTTTTGAATGCTATCTAACAGGGCTGGCAGCTGAGTATGAGACATGAAAAAAGCAGCTCTTAACTCATGAAACCAGGAGTCACTGTCTCACACATAAGCAAGATAAAGCCCCTAAAGCTGGAGCAGACAGACTGTGAGTGCTGTGTCCTCTGCATTAGGACAATTCCTTCACTTCTCATTTAACAGCATGAAGCAGCGCAGCATAGCTACAGTCAGAGGCAATCGTGTCCAGGGTAGTTTTGCTGTGTTTAGTAGTGTTTGCTTTGGGTATCTCCAGATCTAAGTTATATCATATGACAGATGCCTCAGTACAGTGGCAATGTTAATGTGACCCATCAAAAATCGAGATAAGCTTCTCCAAAACCCAGCATTTCCCCATGAAACAGAAACATCTCAGGTTGGTTCAGTTTAGCTATCTAAGGAAAGCTAGTACTGAAAAGTATTCTGGAAGGCAGTCTGGAGGAAAAACAAATTAACGATACCCACAAGTGGATAGATGTGGTTCCCCAAAGACACAGTTCTCTAGAGAACTCCAGGACTTGCAGAGAGGCTTTTATGATTCCTGACCTCTTCACTCTCCACAGCTAGCATGCTGATGCAGAGGTGATACAGTCCTTCTTGGCATGCCTGCACTCCCCTGCAAGCACCTCTTGCTCCTCCCCTAGTCTCTGCCAAGAAGCTTCCCACAACGTAATGGATCTACATTAACAAAGAGCTGCTTTGCAGTAAGCTTCCTTTAGCACAGCACCTGGTAGGCAACAAACACTAGGAGTGGAAAGTGCATTTTTACTGGTTGCAGAAGATTTACTTTTTGCCCACAGCCTCAGTGCCCACTTCCCTTACAGACCAGCTTCCCAAACACTCACTTCCACCCAGAGAAATCATTCCCTCAAATTATTAACTTCTAGCCAGCATGTATTTGCCTGGACTTGGCTGCAAGGATGACACGTGCTTGTGATCCAGAGGATCATTCTTCTCCCCACCCACAAGCCTTACCATCATGTTCACGACCCTGTTTTTCTCTAGCAGAGAAGGATGGAACATGATTTCAGAAGTAAATTGCTGGACCACACATAACATTGATGTTCTGCTTCTCTATCAGTATGAAGTCTAGGTAGAAAACACTTACTGTGTTTGTTCTGGCATCCTGGAGAGCAATTTTCCATGCCCTGCAAAAAAACCCCATCATTTAGTGGAACACTGATTAAAATTAACACCACTTTCTCTTTTTAGGGCTATGCTAACAAGATTAGCAACTAGAATTATTGCAGGAGCAGAGTTTAAGATACTGCATATGTCAAAGTCTAATGATATCCTAAAATGAATGCACAAAGGCATTACACCAAGATTGAGAAATAATTGCTTTCTTTGCAGAGCTGAGAAGGAATGAGGCGGAACGCGAGAAGAAACAGATGCAGCTTTGAAGATCGTCACTGCAAGCACAACAGCCAGGTAATATGCAGCCATGCTCAGAATAAGGAAATAGAAAGAAATGCACGAGGGAAGTTGTATCTCCTACCTGAACAGTTGCATCTGCGTTGACTAGAGAGTGTGGGTCTTGACACTAATACAGTTTGAACAGAAGGTACATATACTTCACACAGATACTCCCATGCCATATGGCTGGGAACACGCTCGATGCACCACGCATACTTGGCAAACACTGGTGCTAGAAGTTATCTAACTATACATAGCAAAGCTCAGTTGAGACTTCACAAATATGGAGTGTTATTCCTGTCACTACTGATTGGGATGTCCTTGGGCTATGCAGGGTCATGTACTACTTGAAGAATGGGAAAACTGAAAAAAATATCTGTTCAGCAAGTCTTGCATTAACATTATTATTAATAAGATTTTTTTACTCCTCCTACCCTTTGGTGTTTTCAGTGATTTAACTTAAATTTAGTTTGCATGAGCTAGACAACTTCTTATAGAAGAGCTGGATTTTTTGTCATTGAATGCCTGCTTTTACTTGTTTGAAAACTTTCTTAAAATGTGTTTCTGAAAGTCTGAAGGAAGGAAAATAAGTAGGGAGAGAGAAAAAGAAAGATAAAAGAGGAAGAGGCAGCAAACCCATATTCTCTGGCAGACTTACAAGCAGTCATCTGCACTTTCTGCACAGAGGTTGACTGTCTTCCCATCACGGCAAACAATCTGCAGTAAACAGTCTCTTTGCTTCCCCTCTGGAGGCTGGAAATCTGAGTGAGAAAAAAGAGACAAGTTATGAAATATCTATAACCAGAATTTCATGATCGTATTTACAAGAAGGGAGACAGTTTGTGCAAAAGTATGGACAAAATAAACTAGGGCCAGCTGTAGCTGCTTTCCATGGCATCAGAACAAATTACAGAAGGAAATAACCTGTTCTCACTCTCTAGTGTTCTGAAAGGAAGTAACTCTGAACATCATTCCTAAGGAGTGCAAGTGTCTTACAGCAGAACCAATTCATACTTAGCAATAAGTACTCTCCAACACTTGTGTCAGCATCGAGTAGAGTACTAACAAATGCTAGAAGTGAGCTTAGATTACTTGAAAAAAATCTGCTGATGTTTCCCATTTCTAGGCCTGCCTGTCACTCCAGCCAGCACTGTAATTACACCAATAACACTCTATAATCAGACACACAAGTCTGCCGTGAGCATTCCATTCTCACGTGCATGCCTGCCACCTGCATACATGGTATGCTATCCTCACTATGTTTTAAAAGGAAGTATCAAATCCTAACCTAATCTATCACATGGTGATACCATGTCCTGGATATCTATAAGGGAATTTAGTAGTTTGTTGGGTTGGTTTTTTTGGGGGGGCGTGAGGGGGATGGGGGTGGGGGGTAACAACAATGAAGTTGCCCACTTCTTAGACATGTTTACTTCTGTAGTAGTGTTGTAAATAGCATTCTGGGCAGGCACCGAAGTTGTAAAGAATCCTGAAGGTTTCATTATTACCTCGACATTCATTCCCCACTCTGAGGTTGATGCAATGGATTCGCATGTGTATTTTATCTTCTATATCATGGCGATTTTGATCATCATAGAATATTAAGCGGCCATCAGACCACAGGTCAAACCAGTTCTTCTTCCAACGCCGTAAAATAGTACCTTAAAAATCAGACAGTCACTTTTAAGGGCACGTATTGGGAAGTATTTGTGTCCTAGAGTTCATAAAAAATAAACCAATAAATCCTTCACAGACATTCTGAGGTGCCAAGCAAAACCCTGTACTACAACATCCCCACTTCAGAGCATTACAGAATTGGGTTCCATATTTTATCTAGTATTCAAAGTCACAACTGAGTTTATTTTAAGTGCAAAACCTGGAGCTTTTGTTCTAACTCGCTGCAAGAACAAGCAGAGGGTATGACTCATTGACATTAAGTTAAGGTGTCAGGTAAATTTTCCAAGTCTCTACTTATACAGCACTAATTACAGAGCAGTATCTGAAGCTGAATGCCAGTCAGACACCTCAAATATGGAATATCCTGTTTCCCACTGGTGTACCCAAAAGGTGACGTGGAAATGCTGTCATGACAGGTCATTTTGTGAAGTGTCCTACAGGTAAAAAAACCCAAAAACAACCTACAGAGCTAGAGGCTTGTTTTAAGAAAGACAATTACTAAGTTGCTCTGATGTTTTAAGTTAGACACAGTGGAGAGAAAAGGAGGTAAAAGGCCCATGACTTACTTTGCCGGAGCAGCCATCCGCTCTTCACAAATGCCATTGTTGCTTAATCTAGTGGACAGAAGAGGAAGGTGAGGGGGAGAAAACCAGTGTTCGATATTTCACAATAACACGTTAGAAAGAGGCATCTCAAGGTATAATATCATATATTACAGCTGCATGTACTCAGGTAGTATTGCAGAGAGACAAGGTAGGTATCAGCTGAAGATGTTCAGTAAGGCACAACTAGTATTCTAGGACTTAAATGGAACAAGTGTGCAATTGCAGCAATCCAACATGACTGTCAGAGACCCCTTTAAAGTTTAACTGGAAAATGCACAAGCTTACAGCTACCACTCTTGCAACATGGGGAAGAGACAAGAGTGACTGCTTCCTGACTCACCACTAGTTCCTTTCAAAATTGTTCTCTTGACATACACGTGCTTCCTGTATTCTGCAGTCTCAAGTTACTAAGCACCCTCACTTCTTACATAGCTCCTTTTCCTGTACCTTCCTCTTTTGTGTTTTTTTTTTCATTCACTGGCTCAAAAGTCCAGCCAAAACAAAAGCTGAAACAGTTTCATCTTAAACAGGAAGGAGAAAGCTGTTTTTATGACTTGTATTTCTTTCAAATTGTCACTAACTCCCTCCAAGATGAATTGAAAGTAGTAAAAATTAAGCCCATAAAGTGAGATTCGTGTTTCTCCTCAACTTTTAAATGAAGCTTGAAATGGCATGGGAAGGACGCTGCATTAAATTCAGGTTATCACATATGACATTAAGCACTTGGCCACTGCACTCTGGTTTATGCGAGATCAAGCATAGGATATATTGGAGGATGAGTTTTTATTTTATAGCATAATGATGTTCTGACTATTTTTCTAAAATGGATTCATAAAAACACAACTATCTGGATGCAACTGAACTAGAAAAACAAGAACAGAAGCATTTTAAGCCTCCCTTGAGAAGGCTGCCTCTTTTGGAAATTATTTGTGGAGTTTGTAAGCCAATATGAGAGACAGATACTTAAACCTACCAGATAACATTCTACTTGTAGCAGCGTAAGGGGGGGGGGAGTGGCATAGTAGATTTGATAGACAGAGGAACTCCTCCCGGGCAAAGAATGTGTTTAAAGCTGGGAGAGAGGAAGAGAAGATAGTTTTGTTATCTTCTAGTAAAATATAGAGTTAGTAAGCATACAGTTATTTTCTGATAGATGTATATATGCCATCTATTGGGTATTACTTGTAGCTGTGTCCTCTTCACAGTACCAGGCAAATACTGTAACACACAAGTAAAGACTATAGCCAGCAGGATTTCATATTGAAGGAATGCCACATCCAGCACAGGCTTGGGTATGATGGTGAGAACCACCTGCAGGTAAAGTTCAAACTCAAAGATAAACCTCTTAGTCTTGGCTTTTGTACCAGCTGACTGGGAAAACAAACATTTAGCCAACAGCCCATTGAAAGGGAGTGTCAAACTTCTATCCTGCTTCAATCCTGGTTACCAGGTCCTGCTCTGAGGACTAAGCATGCTGCTGTCACCTGTCTACAGAGGGAGAGCTTCAGAACTAGAGGCCAATTTGTTCTTCCAAAGTAACAAAGTAGTAGTACAAAGGACCTGGGTCTCATTCTCCCACCACTCCAGTATATGCTACTTTCCCCCTAGATTCTCTTTTATAAGGAAGTAGTCTTCTTACTCTGTTTTCACAGAAATGGGTCTCTCCAATGGTACTTCCATGTCTTGCAGTTTGCCTGCTAAACTGAAATCACTTTATATTTCCAGAGGCCTTTTAATAGTCTAAGAGCCAATAAGAAACTTGCATGAACTTCAGTTCTGCTGGAAGTGCTAGATTAGGTCACTGAATGTTGCTGCCTTTAAACCTACTGTTACACAACAGCATAGTTAGATTTAACTTAGACACATAAAGGGGCAGAAATTAAGAAGAAAACATTTCTCCTGACAAATTAAGCTGCTTCTGTCATTACAGAATGCCTCACAATCAAAGTCTCACATTACAGAATGTCTCGCCGCTATCTAGGGCTACAACAGCAGAAGAGGCTTCAGCAGCTGTACAGCACCTTGCACGTAACCTCAGATGCAACAACTACATTTTCCCAACACAGAATTCAAGTGCCCAAAACTTCAGCTCTGGATAAAGAGCAAGGAATCACACAGAACAATCTGTCAGCACTGAAGTAGGAGGTACAAAAACAATTAGATATTCTTCTCTGGCCCTTTTTAAGGGCAAGTGCTCACTTGAAGTTCTATACAGTATTCACAGTCAACCCACGTTATGTTTAAGAGTATTTGCAGAGCTAGATCAGAGCTAGCACGATCAGTTGCAACTGTTATTTGCTTGTTAAACTAGCTCAGTGCAAACCAACATGGCAAATGGGATTTAAACAAAGATAAATCAATTTATCACCAACCTCAATACAAGTTCCTTGGTGACTGAAATCTAAGAGTAGTAGCACCTAAACTGAACACAAGTTAAGAGTAAATGCAGCAAAGGGGTGGGGCTGTTCCTTCCTGCTCCCTAGAACAGCAATTTCCCGGTTTTGCACAGAATATAATGTGGAATATCCAACAGTATTCCAATTCACTTCTTGTTCTCAAACCCAGCTGGCTGGTAGGAAAAGCAAACTTCAAAACAAATTGAGTGTTTCTACCTGCAGCTTGTAATTGCTACAGCAATTTTGATTAATGCAGTCAAACTAGCAATGGACCGGATTCTGCAATCCATGTGGATGGAAGGGGTGTAGGCACACAGACCTAACTACAGAGCCGAGCCCCAGGCTGCCAGCTGTGCCCGCTGAGGCCTCGCTGTTACTTTATTCCCAAGACTTCAGGTAGAGAACTATACAAAGCTCAAAGGACTGTTCAAATGTAACCCTATTTGCCCCACTCCCCCTTAAAACAGGTTTTCTATTTTTGGAACTTCCTGACTCTGCACTACCTGCGCCAGGCCTTTCTTCCACGAAGTTGTGTTTGCTTTAGCCAACGCCCGAGAAACGTGGCTCTCGGTTCAAAACCTCTTCGCTGGTGAGCGAGCGGGTGAATGCTCGGGAAGAGGCGGTCTGGAGAGGCTAACCCTATTTGCCCCACTCCCCCTTAAAACAGGTTTTCTATTTTTGGAACTTCCTGACTCTGCACTACCTGCGCCAGGCCTTTCTTCCACGAAGTTGTGTTTGCTTTAGCCAACGCCCGAGAAACGTGGCTCTCGGTTCAAAACCTCTTCGCTGGTGAGCGAGCGGGTGAATGCTCGGGAAGAGGCGGTCTGGAGAGGCACCATCCAACCTCTTCTCTCTCCCACCGGGGACCGCTCCCCCCGACAGGCCTCCTGGGGCGGGCTGGCGCCGGGCCCG
>NW_009647512.1:2000198-2019250 GCF_000708025.1 Charadrius vociferus | reverse complement strand
CCCTGCTCGCATCCCTCCACGGGGAAGGTGCGCAGCGGGAGAGTGACCCCCTTATAGGCTAATGCCCGCTTTCCCCGAGACGCGCCGCTGTTCTGCGTTCTAAATGCACCCCTTTCTGCGCAGGTTAGCACTTGGCACGGCGTCAGGCCTGTCACACTGAGACATTTGGACTTTCTTCTTTTCTTCCTATCTTATTTATGATTAGGAAAGGGACATTCTCTGATCCCATGCTATGGAACTGCAACAGAGAATGACAGGCACTTTGTTCAAGCAGTCACACAAGTGTTCAAGGCCAGAAAAGGCCAGCTGGCCTCTGAGCTCTTACATAAACCAGCCAGAAACCATCTCGGGGATTCTTGCATGACAGCTCTAAACACTATTTGCATCATCACCAACCTGAACTGATGGAGAATGTGTTGTCACTAATTAATTATCTTCACAATTGAAACTGTGTTTTCCATTTCTAACCCAAAATATATGAGATAGATAGAGGTTAAAATGAGGAGAACCTCTTAGGGAGATGTAATATTTCCCCTGGATGATGGAACTTCCTATTAGAAGTTTTCACAGGCTCATCCTGGTAACACAGGAGGGAGTATGACTCCTATCATCACAGTTAGTAAAAAAAAGAAAAAAACCCCACTAATTGGTTGGCTTCAGCCAATCTATTTTAAGACTGGACAATGGAGAAATAGTATTCATCATAGTTACAATTTCACATAATCTGTCAACAAGCTCCTAGATTTCCTCTTATCCATCTATTCTCTCTTCTTGAACACAGCAGCAATTCTAACTAGAAATTACTTAGAAAGTGTGTGATAGCGTAGTTCACAGCTGTAGTGTAGTGAATGCTTTGATATATCTTTGAAGTGCTATAGAAGTGGTGAAGGCAGAACAGGAGGGATAAAGAGAGATCATCTACCTGTGAACAGAACTGCAGGTTTCAGAAACAACCAGCAAATGAGATTTGTGTAGATCAAATTCTGCAGCGAACTCATTCCTGTTTATGTAGGAGTCCTTTCTCTGAGGCTAAAACTCTTCACCTTTCATTGCTGAAAAAGTATTTTCAGAAACTTGGATGTATTGGGTTAGAGGTAGAAGGTAAGACAATCTTTAGACTGGGGGAGGGAGCAGTTTTCATCTGGAATGAAAAATACTTCTCTTGAGGATTTGGGAGCCTCAGCAGATTCTGTCCTTGGCGAGTGGTCACTAGGGGACAGCTGCCTTTTTGGCATGTGTCCAGTGTTGGCTGTCTAGGTTCATATAAAACTGATTTCAGATTAGGTTTAAAACCATTATAAAATTCATTGAGAACCTGTCTTGGCGTTCCCTGAATGAATTACCTCCACGGGCACAGAACATCAAGATTTTGTTTAGTAGCTATTTGGGACCATGTCCTATACTATGTTGACCTTGAAAACTCAGTTAGGGCCATTGTCATGGAAGTTCTGTGCCACACAGGTCCTATCTGAGGGTGCACAACAGAAGCACAGATCCAGGAAACACTGTATCTTCAGTCTGCCAGAAACTCGAGCATATACTGGAAATCTATGCAAACATATATTAGGCTTATAATCTCATTATATTCTAAAATGTTTTGAATTAAATATATTAGGCTCTGCATTTGCTGATGAAACTCCCATCAGGAAGTTTCTGACTAGCTGTGCTGCAGAGCTGAAGGCCTGAGTCTTAGTACCCTGAGGAAAAGAACTAGAATATTTAGATGAATACTGTTACAAATGTGGATTGTTTTCAAATTGTTTGCCAGTGAAGCGTGGAAGTGAAGGCTTTTGTTGAAATGTTAAGCCTATTCATAATTGCACCTTCAGTCTGGTCACGTTCAAAGTATGGTGTAAGATTCATCTCTCACCAATAACTTAAAAAAAATAATGTTTGGAATGTTTCAGAGTTACCAACCCCCCCTTTTTTTACTCTCATTTTTGTCCTGAATCAAAGAAAACAAGAAGTTCAACTTCCCAGTTGTAGTTAGAACATACCAGTTAAACTTCAATTGGAAAATTGAATTTCTAAGTGCCTAAGAAATTGCTATTTAGAAAAAAGTATTTGGAAAAATTGAGCCATATGGCGACTTCTAATTCTTTGTCATAATGCAGCTGACATAACGCATCTCTTCAATACATGCTAAATTTTAACTGCCACCAACATAAGCATTTGAATCATATTAAAAATCATTGCTTGCAAGTTAATGAAATGAAATATATTAAAATAAAGAAAAATATTAATAAACTGACCACACAACTGTGGTTGCAACAGAAAGATCAGGAGAGCTGCTGCTGGAGAACACCTGAATAAGGGATTTAAAGAACTAGGACTCCACATTTGTTATATGGTTATTACTGTATTTATTAGTTTTTCAAAGCTTAAATTTGAAGGTTATGGGCAACATGAAAGCATTTAGGGATTAGGTGAGAATAGCAGAGGATAGGTCCAAAACTAAAGGAAGCTTGATTTAGCATTTGTCAGACTAACCAACTCTGCAATAGTTTGTACATAGCCTATAAAGTTCCCCTGATGAGAGGGAGATAGAAAAGAACATATTTCTAGTATTCCAGAAGGTTGTAATGTCTTAGCCACGTATATAATAGTCCCAAACAGAAAGGTAAGTCATAGACTTGGACAAAAGTCTTTATCTAGACTGCTTTAACATACTTCCTTTTCTCCAGTGGATAAGACTCTTAGCTCCTACCATTCTTGGGGGTAATTGACTGGCACCCAGGATTAAAATACCTTGGCATATTTCACCTGCAAAAATGAATCTGTGTAATCAGCTTTTGTCACATTGTCATGTGTGATGAGTGTCTGCTTAGTGACTGGAGGGGGTTCTTGTGGTGTTGTACGAAGGTCCTGAACTGGTCTGTAGTACGCCCAGTGCAGGACAGCCTTCCCTCTGAAGAACTATGATCTGGACAGGTCTCCTAACAGTCTTACATGTGAGGAGCTGAAGTGAAGGGCCCATGTTTTTAAATCGCTTTGGGTTTTGTTCCACTCAAATTTGCAAAACATAATGTACCCATATAGCAAAACATAACATGTAATTGCAAAACATAGCATATCTGTATAACATATCTGGAAAGCAAAGTTTGCTTGCAGACTGCAGAAATGTTCTTCTCCAACTGAACATAGCCAGTAATAAGACCCCAGCATTGCAGACCGTAGCGTGTGCTAGCAGCCAGGCCCCCAGGGATCGTGGAGGCATATTGTGCTTACAGACACACAGGAAGGGCTGTGCCACTCATCTTCCCAGCTCTCGTCAGCCTTGAGAGCTGCATTTTGCTAAAGGTGATATAGGCGACAATCTACTGCACTGACAGAACTGATAAGCATTTTTGGAGCAATTCAAGAACTTAGACATCTCTGTCTTAGGAATATCTGTGGGCTAAGGCTTCAGAGCTGAGAAAAGTCTAAATTGCTTTTGAAATGGGACTTGACCTTAAGCAGAACAATGCCTGATTAGCTATAACATACTGACAGCAAGACTGAGAGACTTGCCCAAGTACATGAGAAGGCTGTGGCAGAGATAGAGGATGGCAAATCCTCTCTGGCCTGTAGTTTGTGGAGCACTCCAGACACCTCAGTATGCTTCTGCAATGAAATGATCTCTTCAAACACTCCAGATGAAACAGTATGGAGAGTTATATGCAAATAAGATGCTGTCTGCAGCTTCCTGGTGTGAGGCCAGGATAACCCTCCAGGCAGCAGATTGCAGAGTACACCCAGAACAACAGACAAACAAAAAGTCCAACCAGAAGCTGAGGAACTTTCTGGGTGAGACTCTGGGATTTCATTGTCAGCTTCTATTGTTCGGATCTAATTAAAAACAAACTGGCAGGAGAAAAACCACGTGCTTATCAGACATCCCTGCAGGTCACGCCACTAGAAAGCCATGTGGCCTGTTTGGCAGGAACAGAGTTTTGGATTTCGCTTTTATTTGTAGGCAGTTTTGAAAAGCACAGGATTATCAGGGATGGGCTAGGTCCTTTGCAACTTGCAGAAAAGTTTCTGTCTCATCAGAGCCATTCTGAAAAGGAAGAGGAAAAAAAACTTGTACAACACATCTCTGTTTTTCACTAATAACTGTGTTTGGGCCTGACAGCCCATCATCAGTGGGAGTGTTTCACCTGCATTATCTGGGCTCTGACTCTCACCTTTACTTTACGTTGGCTGTACTATTCCATTAGCATTTAAAGACAGTGCTACATGCACAAAGGAGAGGATTTACACTCATAGCCAAAAGAAAGACCTGGCAATGGGAGAGGGAGAGATCAAAACAGTAGTTACAGTCCATTCTCATTGAAGGGACTAAAGCACAGGGACAGTAAGACTTAGACACAGTCACTTAGAAAATCTGTGCCAATGTGGTGAAATAGATCTACGTCTCCTGTAGCCAAGCTATAGCCCAGTGGCCACCACTATAGAAGCTCCTGATCTATATTCTAGTCTATCGTTATATTTGAACCTAGGTAAGAAAGCTTCAGTTACACGCTGCTTGTTAGTGAAGATTTAGACTTAGGGCGGGATTTGACTTTGGAAGAACTGTTGATGAGAGGGTATCTGTTTTAATTAATTTCATTCTTGAAGCTCACAGGAACTGGTAAGTTAAAAGTCAGTTCCCTCATCTTGCTCTGAAGACCCCGGTCTGTGTTGTCTTCAAATGCATATTGAGACTACCCTCTTAAACCCAGCCTGGCAAACACTGTGATCAGTGGGAATCACTGTGTCTTTAGAACATTTTGCATTAGGCCCCATATTTTTTGCCTTCTCTTCCAGCAGTCAGACATTAAAACACCTTGTCACAAAGTGGAGGGTGACTGTCTGTTGTTTCCTGGGAGTTACTGTGCTGTGTACTAGCTACATTGAAATGTGTAGGAAGCATTTGTGTTTGACTACTGCTTTTTATAGGGACAAACTCCAATATCTGCATCTCCTGGAAGCCTCTGCATGCCTTTTGATTAAGCAGCAGGAGCTCTGGCTAAGGGTAGAGCTTCTTGACTGACAGTGTTTCATTTCTACAGCTGAGCTCTGCTATACAGTCCTGGGGTGTTCTGGTTTTCTCCGAGTGAAAATAGAAAATCTGACAGCTGCTTTTCAGAAACAGACTTGAAAGAGGGCCAGCGCATTCTACGCACCCAAACCCAGGTACTCTGAATTCTTTGCTACATAATTTCTGCCAAGCTATATATTCCCACTGAGATCCTCTGACCAAGTTGCAGTACTAGGGCCACCACACAGTGTAGTGCTATTTGTTGTTGCCAAGATAAGCAAGAAGCAAATTATCTCCCATCAGAACAAGGAAAAGGCCAGTGAAGTGAGCCTCAGAAGTGTCTCTCTTCATCTGCCCCTTTGTATTTAGGTCTCCTGAATGATCATTCTCACTTAATTCTCCTTTTCAAACCTCCACTCTATCACTTCTGAGACTGGATATTTATCTTGCACATACACGGACATTGAAGGAGAAACGTTTTATGCTTGTGGCCCACAAGAGGAAGAATAGAGAACGCAGCACCTAACATTGGCATTCTACTTGCAGAGTTAGTAGAAGGAGGTGGGCACATGAGGAAATATGCAGGAAAATCTACTCTAAGCAAAACTATAGATTGCATATCAAGCTGAAATGTTCCAGATATGAATCTGACTGGCATACAGAGTAGTTCCCTTCTAGCTCGTATCTAGGTTTGCCTCTTGTAGAAAGGCTACAAAGGATGGGATATATGCCTAGGTTGAACTAAGAAACATCCCTTCTCCCTCGCTACTAACATGATAGCACAACACTGCTTACAGGGTCTGGCAGCCTAAACTTTGCTAAAATAATCATATTGGATTTGAGTCAAAGCAGAAATGTTATCTCCTTATGTTTCCTTTTTTGTGTCAGGTCTGGAAGTGTTTGCAGGTTGCTATAAAATGCCATCAAAATTAAAATTGTAAAGATTTCTGTTTGAAGCACTATATTAATGTGTTGGGCCAGCACTGGAAGAGAGAGCTCCTAATTAAAATGTAGTGAAAAATACTACAGACAATGCCTATCTGTGCAATAGTTGATAAATCTAAAGAGCGTAATGCTCTCCATATTGTATATTATTTGCATATACAAAAGCTTAACAGACAATTACTTGACAATTTCTATGTACCTTGCAGAAAGCATTCCCCAGAAACCCGTGATGGGAACAATCAAGCTCCAGGCATGGAGCCAATATGCAACTGATTTTTACAGTGTGTGGATCAATTGCTGAAAACCTCATCTATATGAAAAAGGTTTCTGAGTGCACACTAAAAGCTCTTTACGTGATTTGACCCATGATCTAACAACAACCAGAAATGGAAAGTCCTGTTCTTGTTTTTATCACAGTGATTACAGAGGCTTGGGCATCTCTGTGCTCTGCATGTATGCAGATCAAGAGGCAGCCCTTCCTCCAGTAACTTATCATCTAACAGATATGGTACAAAAAGGGTTAATGCAACCCATCTCTGAGACTAACTCGCCAGATATAGTGCTGTTTACTTATTTTGAACAGGTTGATAAGCTGGCTCCAAAGCAGCAAGCTGTTTTCCAAAACCATTCAAGCAACAAAAGCAGATAGAGTGATTTCAGAGATAGTGGTTTCACTGTAGTTTTATTGCTAGCTGTGTCTGTATTTCAAGGTGCACTGCCTGGTTTGCAACTCTGCAATAACATTCGGCCAACATCCATGTCTTCAAAGAATTTATTTCAGCCAAAGACATAAGAGTTAAGGCAATATTTCAAACATTCCTTGTTCAAGTCTCCCTCGACTCTGAAAAAGCTACAAGCCTTCAGAAAAATGTACGATCTGTGGGACATGAATTCTTCTATTACAGGCCCTACTGTAATATAAGTAAGAATAAAAATTAGATTCCCTCTATAATATCCAGAAGACAGAAAGGCCTCTCTGGGGAGTGCTTCCACCCACCTCTATTTCAGCCACACTTTAAGGGTGCCATTATCTCTCTATTGAAACCCTAGAGAAACTCCTTATCTCTCTAGAAACCCTAGAGTGATCCTTCTGATTTAGGTTTATCAGGGGCCTACCGCTAAGTAGAAAAAACCTGGATCTAGGGTTTCTCACTGTATCTTGAAGTATTTTGAAAACATGGCCCAAGATGACTTCTTCCTTGAGAAGCACAGGGGTTCATGCATTCACTTTGACTCATAAAGAACATTGGCTTAAACTTAAATAGTGGCTCTAACACTCACTATTGCTCACCGGAGGCAGTTGCACTGCATAGGAGTAGTCATTTCTCCAAAGCTTGCATAAAGATCTGTTAGCTCTTTCCTTGGGGAAGAGGGAAGGGCTTAGAAGTCTATGTAGTACTCTTATTAATACTGCATTGCCCTGCAATAGCACTGAGCTCCACTCCATATCTGAATAATGCTTGTCCCATTAAAAAGCGTAGGTACAATAAAAAAATGCTGGAAGAGATTAATATTTATATTATCCTTCAAATGCACATAAGCAGGTGATGACAGCAAGTTCTCTTTTTTTGAGTCTAGTATGCTTTTCTTTTGCTGAGTTGAAATCCCTAGCACTTGCGCACTGTCATAATCATTCTTGGAAACTTCTGTCTTTGAGGGCTGGCTGCTGTCATTGCCAAGTTGTGTTGCTAATTGACTTGCATGCTTCCCCTTTGTTTTTGAATCTCTGTATGTCATTAATGCTTTCACCTCTGTATGTCATTAATACTGTCACCCACGGCCTTTGTGCTTTGAATTCAACAGCAGATAATGACAGAATGAGCTGCGAATGAGATGACCTACAGCAATACCATTTCCTTATGAGACAGTAAAAAGCATTCCCAACAATTTACTTAGCAGCCTGTCAGTTTTCTTTCATGGATCATGTGTGGGAATAAAACACATTATCTCCACATCTAATACAACCATAATAGAAATACAACATGGACGTCAGGTTTTGCAAATGGATTTTTTCCCATTTACATCCATGCACTTGCCCTCATCAAAACTTTCCTTGACCTCCTAGGAGCCCTTTGCTTTCATTCAAAATGGAGGCAAAAATGATGCCAAATTGAAATAGGACTCCCATTTTGTACTTGTGTCAAAAGACTGCCAGCTAGGGAAGAAGAGAGTATCTGGTTCCTGGTGTCACTCTTTATACCATGAAGCTGAAGAAAAAATCATCACTGCTGGAATTATCTCTGCCAGCCTCAGCTGAGAGGACTGGCAAGGAGTGAGGTACACACTGAAGGGATGGAGACAGTAGCCTAATTATTTTCATGTCAGCGATACACTGAGTGCACTCAGTTTACCGGGGAATAAACAGAGCTTTCAAGGGAATGGGGACAGCTGAGGAGAATGCTCTTTTGATTTACATCTTCCAGCACTCTTGTCACATGCATAATTACTATGAAAGCAGCATGTATATGGGAGATGCTTATTGCAGCTGAGAAGACATTACTGGTTTCTTTAAAAACTCAGTTTCACAGGAAGAATAGATCCAGTGTAACAAAGCCCATCATGACTCACTTGTGCAGAGAAACGTTCTCGCTCCAGGAGCTGTTATTATGGTGAGATACAGTTGTTATGAGCCAGCAATACTTCAAAAATACCTGACTGCCTATCTAAATAGAAAACTTGGGGAAATACAACCCTCAGAGGATATGCCAATATGTGCTTATTGGTACCTCTGGTAGTCCAAAGCTTATATTTGCTTTGGACTTGTTTGAAAGTCGTCGTTTAGGGGGATAATTGAGTATTTTGTTTCTGTATTTTGGTTCACTTTAAAACCTGTACCCGCTTTAGGTTCTGGTTCATCAAAGCCCAGCAAGGTGCCCTGTGTCTGGAACATCAGAGTAGTTTGCATTCTGTCTTCATCCTACACCCCTCGGTGTCTACATCAGTTTGTACCCTGGCTGTAGTCTGGAGAGAGGCAGCTGGCTCTCAGGGCATGCAGATGCGGACACGGGCAGGGGGAGTGCAGCTGGCTGTGGTCATGTGCCTCCAGGAACAGGAGCTGAATTGAAGCATGAACTAAGAACAGCGTGGCTGTTGCCACTATGTCTGTCATGAGGATCTCACTTTTGAGGGTTTTGTTTTGGTCTTAATCTTTGCTGCTGAAAGCTTCTGCATCAGCAGAGAAAAAAACTGTGACTCTGAGGTTAGCCAACTGAATTGGGAGGAAAGTGCAGGGGAAATTCCACGGAACTGATCAGACTTGTACCACAAGGTCATGTACCAAGAGGTTGTTTAGATAGTGTGTACCTGGCATTTTCTGGACACTTGCAGAAACGCAGTGAGCTCATAATACTCAGAATTATTAAATTCTTCCAGGTTTTTTGGTTTCTTTTTCAAACAGAATTGAAATTTATTAGAGATGTTTCATAGTTTTGTCCTATGTTTCCTCCAAGGTATGGGTTACATGAGGGAAGAAGGCTGTTAGAAAGAATACCAGCCATAATCCAGTTTAGAAGAGCTTTGTATAGTCATTAAGAAACATAAAATAAGAGATTCCAAAACAAGCATTGTCTCTGCCCAAAATGCAGACTCTGAAGGGCAAGTCAATACAGAAAGCTTTGAATAGCATATTGTATGCATTCTTATGTGTTACTTATTTTCATTGGATTTATTGCCTTCAATTTCTTAGTAAACTGCTTACATAAGTTTAATGATGATTGTGAGCCCCACTTCCATCAATATGTGGTGCTACAGAATTGTCTTTATTTGCATTATGTTACTGCCTATAAAAAGATATTTAAGTCTTACCGTTGTGTGATGAGGTTGATCTTTGTAACATTTTTTTTTGTGACTAGATGCTACTAGGAAAAGATAGTAGATAAGATAGTAGATAGTAGGAAAAGAAAGTGAAATAGGTTAATCGAAAGTTCAGCATCCAACCTGTTAATTTTAGAAAGTTGACTTCATAGTAAGAGATCAGCCGTTAAATTCTGTAAGCTACCTACACTGAACAGTAAAATTTTATTAGAGATGGGCAGGGTTGAACACCTACCATTAACCCATCAGCAAAGCAATTACAATACAGCAAACAAAAAGTCACCTAGTCCAGAGTTCAGTTTATGGAAGTCAGGTACTACTTTCAAACCAAGACCAGTTTGCAAAATCCAGATACTTCAGAAAAAGAAACTAGCATCAGAAAGTCATGAAAAATTCAAAGTCAAGGTCCCCACAGAAAGCAGCACTTGCTAATAAACACCCTCTGTGTTAAGCTGTGCAAGCTATGAGAGCGCCCAACATTTGCAAACAAGTGTGAAGGATTACATCTTTTTGCAGAAGTTTGCTTGAAACAGCAGTGTGTACCTAGCCTGAAAAAAAAGAAAATAAAGAATGATAACAACATTACATACTCCAGAGGTTTAAAAAAGCATAAAAAATTTTGGTTGATATACAAGCCTTCTTGTTGCTAGTTGCAGACTTGACACATTAGTTATTCACATGAAGCCTCTGGAAAAGCAGTAATGTTCTGTTCTTATCTTGAAAATGTGACATATTTTACTTGGTAGAAGGAATTGTATTCTAGGCACTTCTTAGATTCATAGCTGTAGGAAAAGTTCCTGCTTGAGATTTTTAACATATTTGTTAGCAAATTTAGAAATTGAAATGTAAAATTGAAGGCACCATGAAGATTTGAAATAGTCTTAATTTTACATGGTAGTTTAACATCGAGTATCACAGAATGCAGTCGAAAACACTGCTTGTACCAAGATGAGCAATAGGCCCCATCCCTGGAGGTGTTCAAGGCCAGGCTGGACATGGCCTTGGGCAACCTGGTCTAGTGAGAGGTGTCCCTGCCTATGGCAGGGGGTTGGAACTCGATGATCTTCAAGGTCCTTTCCAACCTAAACCATTCTATAATTCTATGATTCTATAATGTCTTATGGATCAGTCTCAGTAAAGTGTTGCTCTTTGCTTATTCACTAAACAGAGCCACAACGCAAAGTAACATATTGTAAATTAAGACATCAACTGAGAACTGTATTTTCCTGTGGTAGAGTGCTATGAAACATGAGCTATTTCATTAAATGTAGCCTAACTTCATCATAAAAATGTTTTCTGGACCTGAATAAATATTTATTTAATGAGGGAGTTAGCCATAATATGTTTTCACAATTTGCAGCATCAGAATAATGAAAAATATCCCTATTGAATGGAGTTTCAATATATAGTACCTCCCTGGCAGTATAGGGGAGTAAAGAAAGTTTTAAGTACAGGCTTGATAGAGAGTGAACACAAGGAAGAACTATTTCATCATTTTTACTGCATATCAAGTTCTACTAATTCTAATAAATTCTGACAGCAGTTCATGAAGAAACAAGTTCTCTATAGGGCATTATTATTGTCACATAAGTGTCAGTATTTGGCGGGATTACCTGAACTTTCCAAGCAGAATATATTCATAGGCAAATGGAAATCACTGGTGAGCATTATCACAGAGGAGGTGCAAAGAGCACTGAATGTTCACTTTTTCTTTAAAATGTCATGGAAATGTCTGGCAGATAATTATCATTTGCTTTTCTACAATAACTACTCAAGACTTTCATCTCTGCCATTATAAGCACTTGGACTAGGAACTGTCAAGCTCAGTATACTAATCTTAGTGGAAGTTTCTGCTTTAAAGTGCTTTCAATGTGTATTTGAGTGAGACAGGTATCTATCAGAGCATAAGTGTAGAATCATTACCATCTGAAAGGGTCTCAGTGCAGTGTCTCGCTGTTGTCAATTTTAATCATAGAATCACAGAATTATAGAATGATTTAGGTTGGAAGGGACCTTAAAGATCACCTAGTTCCACCCACCCTGTGCTGGGCAGGGACACCTCCCACCAGACCAGGTTACTCAAAGCCCCATCCAACCTGTCCTTTAATACCTCCAGGGATGGGGCATCCACAGCTTCTCTGGGCAACCTGTTCCAGTGTCTCACCACCCTCGGAGTAAAGAATTTCTTCCTAATATTTAACCTATATCTACCCTCTTGAAGTTTAAAACTGTTACCCCTTTTTCTATCACTACACTGCCTGATAGAGTCCTTCCCCATCTCTCCTGTAGGCCCCCTTTAAGTACTGGAAGGGCACTGTAAGGTCTCCCTGGAGCCTTCTCTCCTCCAGGCTGAACCCCAGCTCTCTCAGCCCATCCTCACAGGAGAGGCGTTCCAGCCCTGTAATTTGCAACAACTTTAAAAACACTGTGAAAAGTGACAAAGCTGAAGGGCATTCAGCTGTCAAATAGCACAGCTTTTGGAAAGGAGTTTGTCCCCCAAAAGAAGAAAAATAACAAGTTCAGAGTTTTGCAAATGGTATTTCTTTCTATATAGCAATAACACTACTCTTCCAATGAAATAGGTAAAAATTGCAGCTGATGTAAATTGGACTCTGTGTCCATATAAAATGAACTACTGGCTTGTAAGCTGGTTATATAACAAAAAGAACAAACTGTATAAAAGAAGAAAAAGTAATATCAAAGAAATTTAAAGACTCATCCTAAAGTTTCAGTGTACATCCATATGCCTGCAGCTCTTGGCCTGCTGCCCTGCTTTGAATGAAAGACTTTGTGGATCAAGTGGAGCTGGTCATCAGCTGTCATCCCTTGAGATGAGAACAGGGATAGAGGTCAAACAGGTGCAATTTTTATTGCATTCAAACTCAGGCTGGAACAAGGTTTTTAATCACATCTTTACTGGAACTTCCAGCCTATGGTAACAAGACCTTTTACTCACTGATTGTCTAGCCTTGGCACATTGGATATGCCAGCTCCGTTTGTGTACAGATACCTGGCGAACACTGGGGATCCAACACAACATTGCCAGGTGTAGCACGTGTGTCTGTTAGCAAACACTCCTGTGGCTCTGAGCATCTGTCTCAGAAGGGCTTTTTCAGCACCAGAATGATTCCCAGAAGACAGACAGATGGTACCATCTGTGAAGTCTTCTGATTTCCAGCTTTAGTGCTTGCTGCAATCTCACTGGGTATATCTTTTATTTAGGAATAACTTGTTCAGTTTATGCTGCCAACTGATTCACATTTAGAATTGGCCTAAAAATTTCCAGGGTTAGTGGTCATCTCCCTGCCTCTTCTGTGGTTCTCAGGAAGCTTGTCTTGATGGAAATGAGTCACATCCTTAGAGCATGCTTCACTCGTTAGACTGTCAAAGCAGAAACACAGTTAAGGAAAAAATGTACATGGGGAGAATTACTAGGCCATATACTTCGATGTGACGCAAAATCCCTTGAAGCAGACTTAAAAGAGAAAATGTTTAATAGTTACCATTTCAGTAAATAGCATGGGAAAAATAATAAATCATACTGTGCTGTGATTCTTAACAACATATATATATATATTATCTTAGCCTTCTCGTCATTTGGGTGCAGTTTTAGACCTTTCATAGTAGTTAAAAATATGGAGAAACATACTGTATATTCTTTAAGAGGGGCAATTAGTCTCCTACAGGAGGAATATCAGATATTGTTTTCCTCTCAATCAGGGCAGTTTCAAGATGAAGCTAAACTGGCTTTTTATTTTCCATCCCAAGTTTCTATGGTAACAGCATATAATTATCATATTTGTAAATAGCAACTTCCCATTTAACTTCACAGCCACTTTGAACATTTTTTTGCCACAATTTTAACATCCTTGAAATGTCCAACTCTGTCTTCTTACAATTTTGCCGCCAGTATATGTAACTATTTGGGGATATTTATGACATCTTCAGTGATGTAGTAGCCCTGTAATATGTACGTGCGTAAGTATGTGTGTGTCGGGGGGATGTGTGTACAGGCATATTTATGATCATTGTCTGGCAATGGCACATCCCATTATAAATCTTCATTTTTAAACATCTTATAACTTTGCCAAGTTGAGGCCACTCAGGTTGAATGCCATTCAGCCCAATTTACATTTCAGAGATTTCTTTTGTGCTGATAATTTGAAGTTTCAGCTAACTTTTTTCAATTGTAGCCAAGAATGTGGCTGTGGAAGAAAACAATATTTTGCCTTCATGGAGAAGATTCTTACAGCTTTTTCAGCAAGGCCTGGAACAGGGCTGTAGAGCACATGGATGATGCCTTGCTGTCACAGATACAGTTTTTTGCTGTTCTCCTAAGAATTAACCCAAATTTGGCAAAGTTTTAATCCTCTTAAAAATTTCATCTCTCACATACACAGTCTTGCCTTCCTAAAATCCATAGCTTGAATTTGCTAATGTTTCTATCTGCATAAAGCACAATTTAGTCCCTGAGAACTCCTACATGCTGACTGGCTGCATGTGTGCAATCCCCTATTGACTAAGTGTGCACCAGTCTACTGCTCCAGGGCAAATGACACTGCATCTCTACCTGCCTTTGCTTGGGTTCAGTGTAGCCTTGGGGACAAGAAGTGAAAGCAGAAATAGAGAGAAAGGAAGAACTCTTCTGTGAGACCTGCACATATAGTTAACATTAAACAGGTATCTAAAGACTTTGCAGAGTAAGGATACAGTGCATGTTTTTAACAAAGCCATTTCCCCAACTCTCTCAAATCACATCCATTGCAAATTTAGTCTTTTTCCCATTTCCACCCCATCTACCTTACATCCCCAGAACACTGCTTCATGTGGAATTGTAAATCAAGAATAGAGCTTTTGGGTTGGACCTAAGTCGTTTGCATTGGAATCTTGTCAGTTGTTTTCCAATAGGAGAAACTAAGAATGAAGTAGGGTATTACTTTGATGTAGCCTTCCCCCCCTCCCCAAGAAATATACAAAGGTCGATGTCCTTGGGCACAGGAGGAATTAAGCAAAAACAGTTTCTTTACTTATATTATCTAGTCCCTTGCAGTTAGCAGTTGGCCAGACAATTTCATCCTGGCCATGATCCTAAACTAGTCCTTACTGCTTTCTTTGGCTCCTCTGTGAAATCCTCTGGTGGTGTAACTGTCCTGGACAGATGCACACAATGCTATCAAACTGTATCAGCCTGCCTACTGCTGCACTTGCATGCAGCTGTCAGTGAAATCACATCACCCACACAGCTTGGATTCCTGAGCATTCTTGTATGCGGTCTGTATTTTGGGTGGTGGCACTTAATGTTTCCATAGTCTATTCCATAAAGAAATATGTGTTTCCTACATTTATCCTGCATAAAAGACAACTGTTTATACCCAAGAATTCTAGAACATAGCCCTCACTCACAATAGCAAATAATTTTTAAGAAAAAGAAAAAATAGCAACAGAAAAATCCTTGCAGGTACACCAAAGTTTAAAAATTACGTTGTGCAAAAATGCATTCAGGTACTGTTAAGAAGAATTACCAGCATCAAATGTATTCAAAACATGCTTAAAACTTAGGAATACCAGAAAAGTATTCATCTTTTCTCATTTCTTCCTTCCAGATTCTAGAAAATAATCCTAATTTTTGCAGACAGACTTTTGAACTGAAGCAAATGCTTTTTGTTGATTTCTGCAGTCGTGCTATTACCTAGTTTCCAGTAGGCTGGAACTTGGGCAACACAAGCTCATATCTGTCTGCAAAAGACTCTGTAGGCTCAAGCTCCTCACTGCTTGCTGCTTGATTTAAGTCATTCTTTGTTGTAGTGTCTGGAGAAATAAATAGAATCAGGAATCAATTACCTTAGTAATAAATAATATTAAGTATACTCTTCCACTTTAGTAATGAACAAATGAAAAAGGGTGCATAAATTAATAGATATTTTTGTTTAGTATATCAAAATGATAACATTTTTTTCTTTCCTTCATCACAACACTGAATTAACGCTACTTCTCTTTCTTCTGCAAAACATTGGCATCAAATAAAAAACAACAGGTCAGTGACAGGGAATACAAATTGGCTTCCTTTTCTAAGTGCTATTATTCTTACTCTTGATTCTGGCAAATACAGGACAAAATTGAACATAACACTCTCTGGGAATTGTAAAATATTCTACTGATACCAGTTTGAATGCTGTTAAACGTTTATCTGTAGCAGCTTACTTATCTTGAAGTTGGGGGGGGTCTAACTAGTTCTATGTAGAATTTTTATTATTAAATTCTAACAAAAGAATTTCTGTTTTATTTGTAGAGGCTCATGGTGACTTATTGCACTATAAAAACAGAGCAGGTGTTCACTCTGCCAGAACAACTGCTAATGGCCTATGTAGGTCTGGGAAGTCTCTCTCCTCTGCTTTTGAAAGAAACTAAAGGAGATTATTACAGTGCTTTCAACAGTATTAAGCAAAACTGTAGCTGATAATTTGCATCATTAAAATAAGTCACAACAGTAACGAACTTTTGCAAAGCCCCACTAAATGCCACAATGCAGTGGTCCATATTGTAAGCTCTTACTAATAGAAGCACAGGAAATACATGTTTTCTTATTATTTGCTCTACCTTTGAGCAACTATATACCTAGTCTACAAAAGCTGTCCACATGTTTATCCATAGGCCACAGTGGCTTAAAACCTGCCTCCATTTAGTGGAAAAGAAATCTAACCAGGAGATTAAGGATTTTACCTGGTAGGTTTGTTTTTATCTGTGTAATAACAGAGTAGACTAGAGCTGATTTATGAGACTTTGATATTTACATACATTCCAAATCCTGTTTAATTTCATGTCTGCCTTTAATTTTGTAATTCCTAGCTTTCGAATCCTTGTTTGGGATCATGATGAAGTTCCTATGTTTTCCTGTCATACGCTTTCAATCCCCATTATGATGGAAATAGTATTTTGTCTGGTTATTTAACTACATATATGAGTTACTTTTATGATATTGTGCTTTGGAATTAAGAGCCAAGTTGACTGCCTGTAAAAAACCCATGTATATCATGGAGAAGGATATGCTGTGGCATAGCATACTTTCCTTATGCTAGTTATGGATGGAGTAGGTATGCACTGAGTGGAAATAGTTCTTATGCCCCAAAAGAAATGGTTTTACTGAATAATAAATTTTTCATGTCTGAATTTGAGTTAGATCTGCGCTACAGCTGGTGTCCACATGGACTGTGTTTCTCACAGACTTTTGTGTACCTGATAAAGATAACTGTGATGGACTTGTCATTATAGAAAAGCATGTGTCCATACAGAAATCCTCAAGGAATTAAGTTCATATAAAAAGGGAACGTGTCCACTATTGAGAAAGGGAAAGAATCAGGGAAAATAGCATTCTGAGATATTTTATTATGGTTGATGTGTCAGCAGGGTTCTGGCAGATGCCCTCAGAAAAAAAGAACACATCTGCACATTTCTTCATCTGCATATCACCTTTTGAATTGTGTTTGTCACCCAAGGTGTTTGATCAAAAAATACATTTTTGAAGACTTTTAATGATGCAGAGAGTGATAAGGCCTACAGAGATGGTATTTTGATCTTGTGGAAAAAAATAAGCAGCAGCATAAGAAGAGCTTCTGAATGGTGAAGAAAGGGGTAGGAACAGACCAAAAATGAGAAATGCTTGTGAACATTTTTATAGCCTCTATCAGTCTTATTGAGGGCAACCAAAATGGCCTAAAGTCTATTTTTCAATCAAGATACCAACTCTTAGGGGTATTTTTAAATTACAGGCTCATTTGAGACTGCTGAAAATTATAGACAAGCTATTAAAATGCATCCTGAAAACATGACCGTCCACACATCTCCATTGCATGCTCTTACTTATGTGCCAGTAAGGTTTGCTTCCTTTAGAATGTGTATTATGGGTTTAAAATACACAGACAACACAATTCAAAACCACCAAAAAATACCAAACAAAGTGTTAGGAAAAGAGTAAATTACTATCAATCTGTTTATATACAAAACTGGAAAACAGCTACCCAGATAAAAATGTCACACTATTGCAATAGCTTCTAATCGCCACGGGGTGGAGGCTCTTCAAGTCAGTGATCTGCCTCTTCAGGGTGAGCCTGTGGGTATTGGGGATGCACACATTTCCAGCGCAGTTCAAGCAATTCCAGATGAGACAGGTGATAGCAGAGGAGATTCTCAGCAGTGCAGAATAGCGGGGGGTGGGGTACTGGGTGTTTCAAATATTCTGGAATATTCCATAAAATATAATAATTCATTTTGGAGCAAATATCTCACTGTAGATGGTATCTTCCCTTTACTAAAAATGGAGTCCCCTCCAAAGATATAGTGCAGTGTCTAAGACTACATCTTCTCAAGCAATTTTTTTGGTATCATTAGTGGGGTTACAGCTGTCCCCCCTTTCATCCCCCAGACAGGTCCCTCTCCTCTTACCCAAACAAACCACACTCAGAGGAAAAGTATTGCATTGTAGTGCTGGAGACAGTATTTCTGAGCCACCATTTTACTCCTTTCTCTCTAGATATTAATGGTAGCATTCTTTTTGTAATGTGGCTAGAGTCAATGCACCGAGTCTCCGTTTATTATAGTATTCCTCTGCGACTGACCAGCGTGATTGATGAATGTCAGTTCACATGTCTGGAAAGCGTATTGCAGTAAGAGGAAGACATCTGAGAATAATTAGAAAAGAGCAAGCTGTCCTACCTGTCATAAATGTCAGCAAGCTGTGAACCAATTTGCAGTACTGCTACAGAGAACATTATCATTTCTACATTTTACTACTGAAACGATGACATTGTACAAGAGAAATATCAGAAGGTCTCCAGTTTTATTAGTTTTTAAAAATATTTTCCATCTTTTTGTAATTTTTTTCCAACCACATTTATAAGTTTGTATTTTACTGGTTGACAAGGGTTGTGCACCATACAACTGACATATAGTTAATGTACGAGACTAATAATTGCACAAACCAGATAGTGATTGTCTTATATATGCGCTGCCAGTATGTAGAGTTATTGCTTTCAGTTATTGCTTTATTGTCTCTTTGGTATGTGGTATCAGATTTTTGTTTTGGCTGGAATGTTTTCCGCCATGGTGTATGATATAACACCATGAGAGGGTTTAAACTTACAGTTTAGGCATAGTTTGCAGAATGCTATCTAGCATAGATAGTAATACCCCTATGGTTTTTAATAATAATGCATGGTGGCATAACAGAAGAGGGTGTTAATTGTGTTGCATATCCCTAAGCAAGGGAAAGTTTAGTGAAACTAGCCACCTGAGTTCA
>NW_009647512.1:1998967-2000162 GCF_000708025.1 Charadrius vociferus | reverse complement strand
GCCACCGGGTAATGTCAGGCAAGCCTATGGCTGCCAGGCCCATTTGGGTGTGCAGTGTATTGGCCAGGGCTCAACCTGTTGCACTGGAGACCTTCTTTAACAAAAAGCTGATCTGGTATCTTTCGTTGGCACTCCTTTGGGATTTAAGGAGTTGTTGGTTTATGTGCAACATTTGTCTATCTAGACTGGCAGTTTGTTACAGCAGCAGGGCTGCTGCTCAGAGTATCCCTGCAGCACACCGTCACCAACTCTCACCAGAGCTCCAACGATGCTTGGCCATTTGCCTCCTACCTGTGGTGGGTTGTTTGGTTTTGGTGCCAGTATCACTCTCTCCAGCAGCACACTGGCTCATGTGTTTGTGTGCAACCTGGGATCAATTAACAATGTATTTGCTGTCATGCTGCTGTCCGCTCTTTGGTAGTATTGGTTGCCGTGCCTGTCAAGAACACCTTTGACCGAATGGCACCATCTGTACAGACTGTTCCCGACAAACCCTCTCTGTGCAGGCTGCCTCCAGATGCTTGCAGAGTTGTTTCCTGAACAGTTGTTGAAAAGTGTGGAACATTGTCTTGGCTCAGGCCTAGTGGATGCAGCTTCACATGTCATTTTTGGAAGCGCCAGCAATGTGCATTCTGCACGGCTGTCACTTTGGTCTCTTGCTGCGTGTTCAATTATGTCCAGTCTCTGGACAGGACTCCACCTACTAGACATTGCTATCTTGCCCCGTCCTCGTCAGGCTCTTTATCAAAAGGTTAATTCTAGATGAGAAGTCTGAGTGTTTTGTCTGAGGACCAAATCGTGACCTCGACAGGTCTGGTTAGGTGCAGGCACTGCAAGGTTGGCTTCCACCCGTCAGCGGGAGGACAGCCACCCGGTTAGAAAGCCGCCAGACCTGAAGTCATAAGAGGTGTGCAAGCCTGCCTCGCTCATGTGTTTCAGCCGTGTCCCGAGTTCGGTACAGTTCACATTCCTATGAAGGTTTCATGGGTCTGCCTGCTCTGAGCAAGCAAAAACTACTGAGAAAGTTAAAATTTTCACGAGGAGTTACTGCATTCGCAGAGCCGCCCGGGTGCCTACGCAGCTGCCGGCACTCCGGGAGGCGCTCTTTAACCCATCTATCTTTTTCCTCCCAAGTTCCAGCTTAGACAGACCTCCAGCTTAGCCCTCCGCCGCCCGCCTCTCTCCCTATGCCGGG
>NW_009647512.1:1961543-1998309 GCF_000708025.1 Charadrius vociferus | reverse complement strand
CGGCGCTCGGGGGCCTGGCGGGCTCTCGGTAACAGGTGTCTGCGGTGGCCTTTGCACGGCGGCAGGTGATGGGCTTATGGAGGAGGGAGCCGGTCACCGACTGCCCCGCGGCACCGGGGTAGGCAGGGCCCGCGGCCGCCCCCTAGGACTCGGCCCCTTCTGCTTTCTGCCGCTGCTGGGAGCTCAGGTTACCTCTGTGGAGTAGGTTGTTTCTGAATGCGCGGGGCGTCTTAAATGCTGGTTTATTGCTGAGGATTGTGCAGTTGGTAACTTCATAAAAAATCGGTGTCGTGTCACAAGGGGGTCAGTTGGTTGGATTTTCAAATAAATAGTATCAGTAAGCTTCAACTGCATGTGGCTTACATGTTGTGTTTGCCCTGCTAGCTTTATATCTCTGAGCTGCAAGAAGGAATAAAATTTTAGTCTCTGTAGCTTCTAGGAAGAGTTGTGAGGCAAAACTAAAAAAGGCCTGATACAAATTGTGCTTTCGGGGCTTTTCTAGAACTTTTGGAACCAAACTATAAACACTGGCCAAATGATGAAATCTTTGCTCAGAGAAACGTAAAAAGTTAGCTTTTAAGTAAGAGGTGCTGTACAGCTCTTAGCACGAGAAGAGCCGGATTTAATTTGTTCTCAAACGTTCAGTAGTAGCATACCTGTTGCCTAATTTGACTAGACTTTCTGTCTGCTCTAATGTGATTTTACTGTAAGATGTATAATTGTTAGTGTCATAAAACTTCCATGCTTGTATAATGCACGCTTCCCAACCTGTACTTTTTGTGGTAGTAATTATGCACTTTAACTTTCAGGTTAAATAGTAGGAGGAATTAAAGAGGCTTTTGGAGATTCTGTCTCAATTTGGAACTTGTGACAATTTCGTCTTATTTCAAAAGGGAATGTGGAGAGTAAACCAAAAGTGAACTTTGCGGAAAAAATGCTGTATAGGATAAAAATTTACCAAGAAGCAGAGCGTCAGGATTTAACCAAAAAGTTGTGAATATGATTCCTTCACGTAGTGAAGTTTTATTCATCCAGTTTGATTTTTTTTTTTTTTTTTTCCCTCTTGTTCCTCATCGTTGATTAACTTCCCCTAAATTTGACAATAGACAGGCTTCTAAGACTCTTACCATGAGGAAGGAATGATTTTGCTGCATTAGTCCTCTTCTTTGAAATAAGAATATATATGATCTCAGAGTTATGCAGGAGATGCAAGGATTTGAGCTGACAATTTTTATCCTCTTGTGCAATAGCAACAACAGAAATTGTAGGCTTCAAGAAATGTTGGGCCGTTTGTTTAATCTAGCCATAGGTAGTGGGTTTTTTGAAGAAAAAAGGTTGCGGTAATGTTCTGGGGTTTTTTTTAAGAATAGAATAATGCCAATAACGTACAAATGAAGTTGGTTCATGAGCAGGATCTTAGTATGAAATTTTTGGTATAGGTTTTCTTTTTGTAAATGACATATAGAACTAATTCTGAGTGTTAAATGTGTAGCCATATTGTTTCTGTCCTTACTGATACTGGATACAAGTTGTATTGGTGTTAATGTATGTGTCTTTCAAATCTGTTATTCAACAAAAAACCTCCGTAACAACAAACCTCTAGTAGAATAGGCTTACAGATGAGAACTGTATTCATTAGAAAGGATTAAAGAGTCTAAACTGCTCTATTCCTTTGTAGTCTTAAAAATAATTGTATGCACACAAAACATAGAAGGGTGATTGCAGGCATCTCATTCTTTCTCTTTTATTACAAGAACATCTTGTAACTCAAGCAGGGGGGGAAGACTCACATGTGAATGATGTTTCCAGCTTTGTAGTTTGCTTTATGTGTGAATTTTGGGCAAAGTTGTTAATTGTCCTTTCCAGGTTGTGGTTCTACAACCTCAGTCTGTACTGCCACTATCCAGTCCTGCTCCCTTCCTTGCATTGGAACTGGTGCTGTCTTAGCCATTTGGTGATGTGTCTCAGCTCTTTCAAGCTGGTAGGAAGAAAACACAGGAGCCCTCAGTGCAAGAAACTCCAGCAAAACCCAGAATTCTGCCAACTGACTTAGCTGAGTGCCAGTGCTGTCCCAGTGCAGGCAGTGGGGTCGCTTGCCAGAAGCCTGGCAGTTCCGTGTAAGCATTGACTTCAGCTGGCTTCAGTTGTGGACTACCATAAACACATGTCCTGTTGAACGGGGGTAATGCTTGCTTCCTGGTAAACGTCAGTGACCTTTTTTGAGGTCTTGGGTGAATGGAAGAAATGAAGCATTTACTACCTGCAAATACCAATGCAGTGTGGGAACTGTTGTTTTAGACTTCATGAAGTCTTGAATGCCTGCTGATATGAGCCCCCTTTTTTTTTAAACTAATTGTGACAAAAGTACCTGTTACTTGGCCTAGGAGTTTCATCAAAGGGCCTATTTTGGTGGCTGAAGTTTTAGCAGAACATAATGCAACTGAGACTTTAATTATTGTCAATTATTTGAACAGCAGAAGTATTCTGAACTATTTTCTTTCTTACTTAGCCATGGAAGTGACTCTTTCTACATTACAAACTACCAGACTTTTAGGAATTGCATTTTACTTCTGTTAAGCTTTGACTGGAAATCCAATGGGTAAAATGTAGAACATTACTGAGATGGTAATTAAAGTTGCTACGGTATTGTATGTAAGTGGAAACTGGGTCATTTGTACAGTTTCATAGCAATCAGCATTCTAAAAGTATTCCAGGATGTATTGATGTTAAATACTGTAATGACTTAGTGTGAATCTGCTGAAGTTCCAAGTACAAAAACACACAGTAGTGTGCTTTAGGCAAGGTACACATTTAAGAGACTCTTCCGCAACTCTTGTGATAGAATTGTCATAAAATGAGCACAAAGCGGCACTCAGATCTTGTTCTGATAGTGTTTCTGCACAACTCTGAAAATAAATAGCAAGAAAATATCTGTTACAAAAGAGTGTGCAGTTTGTTTTACAGTATTTGCATTGATCTGTGGTTTTTTGCACATATCTCTGTAAAATGATTTTTAAAAGCAGTATTTCCTAGAAGCATGCTCGTTCTAAGTGTAGCAGGAAAAGCTATGTGCAAAAGCATATCTGATTTGAAGTGCTAGAGCTTCAGCATTAGCAGCGGTTGGCCTTTGTGCTCAGCTTCCTGAAACGTGGATTTAAGAGGAGGATGATTGTCCTGGTATCTGTCCCAAGATGAGATTTAACAGGCTTGATGAAAACTGAGTTTGATTGTTTGGCTTTGGCAAGAATGGAAGGTGGAGCATTTGCGCTTCCCAAGCATGCTAGCATAGTCTTTAATCTGAGCATCTTTAATAAGTCTGATTACCTTCATTTCAGCTGAAAGAATTAGTTGGCTGTAATTTATATACAGTTGACTCTGTGAAATTTATATACAGATGATGCTCAGTAGACACTTATTTACATATACATTAACATGAGAGTGCTTTGGAGGGGGTGCCAACAAAAAGGTTGAAAGCCATGATTCTTTGGGTTCGCTTTATGCTAGCTTCTCTAGCGTTTGATGTGGACTTCGAGTGTTACAGGGAAGTGGACTGCTAGGTTCCATATTTCAGTATAACAGATGCCCGTCCAAGTAAAATTATGGTAAGAGTGGGATGATTGCAACCACTGGGTAATACTGTATAATTATACTTACGCATGTTGGGTCCTTCAGAGAAGGCCTGAAAATAATTATTTTTAATTAGAAGTGATCTGAAGTTTTTGTAATGCAGACAAAACTAAGCGCTTTCTGTAGGCTGGTGGATCTGTACTTGCATTTCAGTGGTGAAAGCTAGAGTGTGAAAGCAGAAGTGGTGAAAGTACATACATACCTGTTTAACCAAAGTTGAATTAATGTGTGTGTGTATACACACACATGAATTTTGAAGTATGGATGCATTTGAAGTGGAAGTCGACATTGTTTCCAGTAAGAGGCAGCTTGCAGGCTCCCAGTGCCATGGGGTTTTTTCCCCCCTTACTTAAGTGGAATTCCTTTCTCTTAATCGGCAGTTCCTTTGAGATCAAGTCTCATGAGTTGTCTGACCCTTTCTATTAATTTTCTGTAACTTTTCAGCCTCGTATGCCTTCTGTTTAAGTCATCCCTCAGAGTGTATGTCCTTGTGTTCTTCTGCAGTCATTGACTACTAATATTTCTAATAATTGGTGGGGGTTTTCAATGTGTTTTACCCAGATATTCACAGAATGTTCTTGCTGGTTTTCTAGTCCTCTTTCTTTCTTCTGATTGCCATTCAGAATGGTGAGAGGGTTACAGGGTCTTCTTTCCTCCTAATTGCTGTAAAGACTGCAAGGAGGAGCAGTGTATTTGTAGGGATATGGGGGTGTGGGAGAGTGCTGTTCATATTTGAGTGGAAGGGTATATCCACCTCCCTTAAGACTTTTACCCCTCAACTCAGAAATGCTGATACTGAGGCGAAGCTTGATCCTCTCAGGGGTTTTGTCAGTTTCAAGGCAAAATGTGACAAAATCAACATTGAAAGAGGAGCAGGTAAGGACATGCAGGGAGATACTGACTGAAAACTGAACAGACTGAAAATGTTCAAGTAAATGAGAGTCCTTATTTAGAAAGGAGGGTGCACAGGAGAAAGTATGGGGTGAAAAGAACAGTCTTGCTACAGTAAAATATCAGTCCAGCAAAATATGCCTGTTGGTTCTGGCACAACAGCGTTAATGCTATTAAAACTCTGCAGGGCTTCAGTGGAAAATAATGCTTTATGCTTGAAGACAACTACTTTGTTACAGAACATTTCCAAAGAGATTTGTGTCAAACTGCATTTTTGGTGTTGGTCATGTGATTAAAACATGGTGCTCTGGGGAACTTTCTTCATACAAAGCAATGTAAATGGCAGGTTGCTTAGGTTTTGTTTGTTGGGTTTTTTTTTAACTAATTCTTACTGGATTCTGTTGTCATATATAATCAAGTATGAAGCTGGAAAAAATAAAAGCAGTTCTGTTTAAGTTAGTATTATTGCTAAGTGTGGGTGGGTGGGAAAGTGCAAGAAACCGATGAATCTTGTAACTTACATTAAGTTTGAGTGTTTTGTGAGCCTGATGATAGACTTTCTGCAGCATTTATTTTCTGATTTCCTAATTTTGCACAAATGTTTCTTTTACTTCTATTGTGTACTAGGTGCTGCTAAAACTCCTTGGCACAGACCTTACTTTAGCGTTGCTTTAAAAAGCAAACTACGCTTTATACAGTCACTTAACATAGGTTTATCAGTGCAGCTATACTGATAAACTTAGCTCAGATTCCTACCGTAATGTATTCTGCAACTACAGTAGTGCATGCATCATTATCACTCTTTCTTGCTTCATAAACTTTCTTTACAAAATTTTGTTAAACTGTGTTAAACTGCTTAACACACTGTTTAAGTAAGGCAGCATCTCAAGGTGTAGAAGAGGAAGTGAGTCCAGTATCGGATATTATGAGTTAATCAGAAAGTCTGGTTCCATAGCGTACCTCCCTGTCTTGCTGTCGGAGGCTATTTGTAGTGAATAAATAGGTACTTGCAGGAAGAGAAGTCGTAAATAAGCAGAAAAATAGATGATTGAAGATACTGGGGTTAAAATACGGGAAATTTTTTCTAAAATATTAGAAAGGAAGTTGCAAACGGTATTCTTGTAAGAGGCACATGGTTGGCTTGCTTGTGAGTTTTGCTGCAGTGATGTATTCCTAGTACATAGGCGTACTAGAAAAATTGAGAAGCATCTTCAATGTCATTTTGTTTTCCTTGGTGTTATCTACAAGATCCTTTTTAAAACTGGGGACTTGGTTTTATCCCTACTAGTGATGCTAGCTATAGGTGTCTTTTTAGTGTGCGAGTACATTATTCAGAAATGACTGGACCCAACTTTTGGTTTGTCGTAGGCTCTGAAGAACTTAGCAGCAAGTAAACAAATAAATAAATGTGAGCTAGCTGTCTAATACAGAAAGTCTTCTGCCACTTCTGCAATACTTGGCCTGTTGATGGTGGATGAAGTTAGTGCTGGTAAAGGACTGGAATCCCAGGTTTGAAATGCCAGCAATGATAGACTGCAAGTATTTGCATCTCCTTGCTAGGTGCTTCAAGGAAGAAGTGGGAAGGAACCAAGATTGATAGATGGTAGGTAGATGATAAATGATTGGTAGATGATAGATGACATGGGGGGAGAAATCCAACACGTGAACACCTGCAGTGGGTTATGGATTTACTTGCCATGGGGGTGCTCTTAGGGATGGAACTATTTTGAAGGCATGCTCTGCAACAGGGGATGTTTCAGTCCTGAGACATTCTGCATTCTGTAGCCAATTGACTATTGTGATGCTTTGAAACTTACTTCTGCAGTGACTCTCTTGCTTGTAGCTAAAGTTTTAATGTTGATGAGTAGTGGAATTGCTGCTTTTTCCTCTGTCACTTTTTCCCCTCTTTCCAGTTCCGTTTTAGTTTCCCTAAAGCTTCCCCTATACTTGAGTAAATATTTTTTCTTTTTTTTTTTCCTCCCCCTGATTCAGTTACTGAAACCATGAATCCTGTGTATAGCCCTGGATCTTCTGGGGTTCCCTATGCAAATGCCAAAGGAATTGGTTATCCAGGTAAGTAACACTTATTTTTTTTTAATGAGTTTCGGTTACACTGGTTTTGGTAATCAGGAAGGAATAGTCACTTATGAATGGCTTCATGTATGGTAATCTGTTTTGGGATTTGGGTGGGGTTTTTTAAATTTAAAGAGTGACATTTCAAAAGTCATGTTAGCTGTTCTGTTTTATTTCTAACTTCAGTATCTCTTCCAAAGCAGCTTATTTTAGGAGCTCTAATAATTACGCCCTGCAAGAAGAGGAGTCAGTCTATTTCTGCTGCTACTTGGCTGGTGCTGTTAACCTTTCTATCCTCTAATTCTTGTTCATGCTATCTCTTTTCTGACTGTCTGAAGCATAGCATCAAACGTGATACCAATAACGTGGCCAAAAATGTTTTTAAAACAGAAATTAAATGTATTTCTTGCTTTCTCTGTTTCTCATTTGGCTTTGAGTTTCTCACCAGTTTTTTTTCCCCCCTTCATCTCCTTATGTGTGTGTGAGCAGGCTTCATTTCTGATGTCCCCATAGTTCAGAAGTTGGATAAGGCAATGATTAGATTAGGACAGAACTTTCCAGGAAAGTCGAAGAAAAGGGCTGTGTGCCTCTGTAAGGCATTTCAAGCAATATGTCTCTATGCAGTCTTTTTTTTTTTTTTTTTTTTTCCCTCTGAGATCTGCGGGGCGATGGAATTATTCTGTCCTGGGAGAGGCTAGAGGGTCCTTCAGCTCAGATTTTATGTATCGGAACCAATTAAACTTTTGTAGCTTTTATAGGGAGGCTATTTTGTGATTTAGTTGGTGTCTGTGTTGGAAACTAGAAATCATTCTGTGCAGTTGCTGTTTTTATTCTTTGTAGGTGTACTATATTTTCCTACGGGTATTTACTGTTTTTAAATTTGTTTTTCAGCTTAGGTAGTGTACTGGAGTTCCTATTTTCCTGTTTCACTCTTCTCTGTTCCTTCTTCTAAATACTGGTGCATAAATGAGTTTTCTTTACTGTTGACTGGATCGTCTCAAAAACCTTTCAGTTTTTATGTTTGCTTTTCAGTTACTTTTAATTGTTTCCTCAAACTGGTGTACCTTTCTTAATTTCCACAGTATTTATAGGGGGGAAAACACAAAGTGTGCTGCAATGCTTTTAAGTCTGTTGAGTGACTGAAATGGTGCAGTAATAAATTGTAAAACTGGTGCTGTGTAACCATAAGTCCCGCAGGATGGTTTTATTCTCTGTGACTGTCTTAGTTATATGGACTACAGTAATTTTATAATAAGGCAAGCAGCAGTTGTTTACTAACTAATATCAGTTACAGTTATTTCTATATTTGTAATAAATTGCTTTTTCAAGGCTTTCTTTTGCTTTAGATAAAGGTTATTATGAATTATTAATATACAACTTTGTATTTTTATCTCTATTCATTTTCTAAACAGATTTATATTAACCAGAGTTTCATTTGTACTCATAACCATTTACTCATTGCATCGAAGCTCCTGTTTATACTAATCTAAGTGGTATCTTAATTTACTTAGGAAAATACACTATTGTAGATTCATAAATAAGAGTTTAAACAACATTACAACTTCTAATCTTTTATTCTAGTGTTATGCATATTAGGCTGCATATTGAATTCTGTAAGTACTGTATATTTGCCAGTCTCCACTTGGTTGTAAATTAACATAATTAAAATATATGGAATTAAAGTAGAATTGTTATAGAAGTGCCTTAGTTGTCATGCCACAACTTGATCACTCAGTTCTTTAAAGCAGTCAGTCAGCTTATGCAACTGTGACCCTTAAATTCAGCTTAGTCAATGAGGCTGACAGTGTTACACTGGTACAGATAGTTTGCTGGTTCAGGCTTAAAGGTTGTGGGATGAATACAAAACATGTTCTCTAAAACAAAAAGTAGACTTGCATTTTATGATTTTTTAAAGAACTGTTGCATGACTAAGTCTCCCTTCTTTGCCCCTCCTAATCTAAAAGCTACAGATTCTCCATGCAGAATCATTGAATTTACATGGGTTACGTGGTAATAGAAAGTAATTAATATATCGCTAGGTGGAATGTATTATTTAAAGGCATTGTGTTTCTAAAGCTGTTGCATATTTAATAGCTGTTTATATTATACTACACCTATTTGAGGTTTTGGATGGGTTTACAGTAGCAAGGAATCAATATCCAAATGATCTCACATGGATGAAAGTTCTGTGTAGAAGTTAAAACTGCTGCTTGTTGTAGTTACATTTTTCACAAACAGCTTGTTTCTTGAGCAGCTCAGAGTGCTCTACTGTGGAGCTAAACCTGTGAAGAAAGAAGAGAGGACTGAAAATATACAACGTAAATGATGATGCAGATGTGTATTTGGTTTGAGTAAGGTGTAAGGCTGTGCTAAAGCTTTTCTCTATCAGCTTGTGAATTTGAAAACTTAAGAGCTATTTACGCTCTGAAAAGTTGTTATGAATTGGATAGTTATTTTTACCTTTGATTTTTAAGCCTAATGCTTTTCTTAGTCTTATCCATGCTGACTACCTAATAGTAGTGCCAAGTCTATGTCACCTGATATATTTACAGAGTTCTTTACAAAATCAGGTTAACATATATAGTCCTGAGCTGAGGAATTTTTATTATTAGGAGTAATTGCTTAGGACTCTGGGATTTATAGCGAAATAAAACCCCTTCAAATTTAAATAGCAGTTTAAAACTAGCACTTTTAAGCCTGACAGTGAATATGCAAACAGTAATTCCCTTTTACCTGGAGAAGTTGAAATCTTTATATGTTGATAACAAAATATGGCAGTAACTGTCTTTGTAAATACAGACATTACTCAGTTTTACACTTTGGAATAATGTAAATAAGTTCCTGGAAAAATTAAAATCTATGATTAATTCAGAAATTTTGCTTATTACAATCTAAACAAACTTCCTATCTTTCAAGTAATTGTAGCTTTGGCTAATGCTGTGTTTTGCCTTATGTTGGAGTCTAGTGTATTGCGATGTTAGTTCAGCCATAGTAGTTCTTGTATTCTGGTGTACAAGTGTATACCTGTCATTTTGCAGATACCTCAGTGAATCACTTGTTACTGTTAACTGTCATAGTACGTGCCTGAAACTGGTGAGCTTGTTTGATACCTGCTTTGTGCTCTCTACTTGGGATATCTCTGATCTGGAGTGTCAGAGTCACTCCTGTTTTCTAGCGATTTATTTCTGTGAAAAAGTCCCTTTTCTTCAGATAAATATTTTATGTACATCAGGTCTTAAAATCGGGGGTGGGGTGGGGGTGGTGGTGTTGAATAGTTGCATAAGACTTTGTTGTCCAACTAACTGAAGAGTTACTTCACCAACTTCGAGATTTGCTAAAGCAGGGAATGTAAGGGAGAATGGCACTTGTGACTCCTTAGCTGTTCCCTTCATCTAGTGTTCAGCTTCAGGTGGCTTGGGAGAAGAGGAGCCCAGTGTTTTAGTTGAGGAGGTGTGATTGAAGCCTATCTTTTAGCTTATTTCAGTTAAAAGATGTGCAGCAAGAATCTTCGAGAGTAAAGCCTGGCTGGACTGTGCAGTCAGTCTAGAAAATAACTTTGACATATTCTTTCTTTTAGCTGGCTTCCCAATGGGCTATGCAGCGGCTGCTCCTGCCTATTCCCCTAATATGTATCCTGGAGCAAATCCTACCTTCCAAACAGGTATGTGTAATAGGTATATCAAAGCAGTAACCTGAAGTTTGGATGTTGTTAGAACTAAGAATGAGGAAAAGCTGAAGGGGCTTACAATAACACTTACACTGTGGGATAAGTTTTACGTTACTTTGAATATGGCTTGTAAGAAATCATCTGATAAATTAAAATGAGTATAATCTTGTCTTAAGTCATACTGCTTTCACTTTCAGAGGAGGGAAAAGCTGAGTTTTAGCTGTTGTTTCTATATTTATGGTTGATACTAGAGGATTGTATCTCTTTTCCCTTCATTGCTTCCTTCCTGATTCTGCTTGCTTTGCATCCTACGAGTTGTTGCAAGATTCCTGTTTGTTGTTCTGCTGTCTTCAAAATTCTTTCTTCTCATCCTTTTCTTAAATCATATCTTTTTAAGTTCAGCTTGCTCTCTTTGTTCTGCCCTTAAAATTGTCTTCCACGAACTAATTGTCTGGAAAGCCTGGTTGCTGGGTAAAAACTTCTTTTCCATAGTGGATACTGTGGGAGGATTTGGGTAACTGCACTTGCATGCTTGTCATCTAAGAGAAAGGGAATGTGGTGAGCCTAGGAAAAGGGAGATGGAAAAACAGACTCAAGAGAAACCAAATCGCTCACCTAAATTGTTTTCATGTAGTTTTGCTTTCAGTAATAGAAGATGGTTTTGATGTGCTGATGCTTGAAACAAAACAGAAACTGGTATCACTTAATTTCCACTTAAACCAGGAACATACATCTGATAAAACAGTATTCTCCCTGTGGTTATTTTGCGTACTAAGGAATTCCTTACGTAGCTCTGGGACATCTTCAGGAGCTCTCTCACTTGCACATATTATGCCAGTTTTTCAGAAATACACGTGGCACATAACCAAACTTGTCCCTGAGTGCCCTTGTGTAACTTACAGGGATAGGAAAGGGTGCTGCTTGAAACTGGGAAGCTTCCGGTGTGGCAGCCTGCTAACAGTATTGAAGTTCTGTGTTTGTAACATACGGCATTTCATTAACTACCAGGAGACTCTTAAAAGGGTAGGGTAGCAGTAACTGAGGCAAGAGACAGTAAGTAGTCTAAACTATTTGCCTGCAGAACCTGTTAAAAGTGTGTAGCTGTATCGCTCTCCTTGGAACTGTGGAGTGTTCTAGTTGGTACAACCTGTGTCTCTCTTCAGTTTGCTTCTTAGAGGCATAGCAAGTACAGAACTGATTTTTGGCTTGTCTTCAGTCTTGAATTTAAGGTAGGGAAACGAATGGATGTTGTAAGTTCTGGTAATTAAAAAAAAAATAAAATTATCCTTTGGATAGGGTATTGCCTCTGTGCAAGTATCGTATCTAGGGTTACCAGCTTGCATTTGCACTGGATTTCTTAAGAACGTTTTTGGGAGTGATGTTCAAGGGAGAGAAGTTCCCATCAGGATATAACTCTTAACATGGGAATCAAAACTCTATGTGGACTTTTAGTATCAGCTTGTATTACTTACTAGTAGGCCCTTCAGTTTCACAGTTGAGATTACCTTAGTGATGTGTCTCTGCCTTCTATACTGTGTTGTATATATCAGGATTCCTGTGGCTGTGCTGAGGAGTAGCTGTAGTTTTTGATTCTTGGATCTGCATAACTGAAGGGTAGTTCCAGTCTTATTACTGGTTGCAGTTTGCAAACCCTACTGCAGGAAGATGAAGATAAACTGCATGTAATCAATTTACCAAATCGCAAGAGGGATGTAAGAAACTTTTTAGTTTTGTGTGAAAAAGAAATAAAGACATATAGAAGTCGTATACCATCTTCAGATGTCCTTAAATTTTTTTAAAGCTAGTATTATTAGAGTCTTTATTGCTGTTGAATAGAAAATAAGCTTTTGTTTCAGGACTAAGAATAGTTTTAACTTTTAGCTACTCTTTAAGCTGTGAGCTAAAGTTGAAAATGTCCAGGTCTTCTAATTCGGGCAGATAGCAGCTTGAAGTACTTTGTCCTAACAGCTGGGATTTAATTTTTTTTATTAACTTTTCTGATGCAACTGCTTGGGTTTAGAGTCAAAGCTTTCGTAAATTCATATCACGCAGCAGTATTTGAACGTGCCACACCACTGCTGTTGAGAAAGGGGACCTTTTTACAGGTATCTTTCTTAAATTTCTGTGTCTTTGAATAACCATGTGGTTTACTTTTAAGGTCTTTGCTCCCTGTAAGAGAGAAAAAAATTAAATGGGAAGTCAGAATACCTTTTGTACAGATGTACCACATTGCAAGAATGGAAGTTAAATTGCCTGTGCAGCTGTATCAGTGAGTTTTTAGAATGAGAGTGGTCTTGACTGAGGCCATAGTTGTAGTTCAGTTGTGACGCTTCATGTTCAGTATCTTGTAGCAGAGTTTTTCAACACAAATGTAGTGGAAATAGAAGTTACTTCCTCAGTGTGCTCTATTCATCAAATAATTAGGATCTCTAAAAACAAGAGTTCAGGGTAAGTGCTGTGGTAGCTTTCTTTAGTGTCTCTGAAGGTGATAAAGTTTATTTAAAAAAAACAAAGTAAACCTATTTCTCTGTTAACATAACAAGTTTAAGTTTGAAGGGTGACCTGAAATTGGAAAGAAACTCAGACTTCTACAAAAAGAATGAAGCTCGTCTGTCATGCTGTCTGCACAGACTGATTTTTCACATCACAGATATCGGTGTTCTCTCTGCTATATGGTTTCAGATCTGTTCTCTGTATTGAAGTCAGCACATTCTAGGCAGTTTTTAAAGTCAACCTAGTCTCTATTCCGATAGTCTCATTTTTTAAATATAATTACTAAGTGGTTTTTCTTCCTTATGTTGCTGTAGCACTAGTGTGTACAATTCCAGCTAAATAGAAATTGTATCTGTGGGTGTTGCACCTCCTACTGTGGTGGGCCTGCATAAGACCCAACATCTTTTCAGCATAGCACAGGCTAGGGCCTTGATGCTTTCTCCAGAGTAGGTCATGCCTGTTGTTTACTACCCTAAATGTCTTTACTGGTGGATGCTGCTGCTAAGGTATTTGTATTCCCATTTCAACCATTAAGCTGTAGTCTAATTGTGGGAGTGTAGCGTGCAGCAGCAATGGTAATTTTCAAAGATCTCCTCCATGCCTCATCAAGCCCTTGTTCTGTTATTCTGCGACCTTGTCTGATGAGGGTTGGAGAAATTACTGAAGAACTGTCTTCACGCAGGGTCTGAGCCAGCACCTACTTATCCCTGTAAAAATCGAGCAGTTCGCACCATTTAAAAGGCAGACTGATTTTGAGGGTCTTCTAATAGGAATGCAAAACTTTTCTGATGGCATCTGAAGTCTTATTGTAATGTATAAAAATAATTCTGAAGTGATGATTAAGGGTATGTCTATGTATGTAATGCACAAAAGGGAGATTCAAAGACTACAGTGCCTTCGAAGTCTAATTTGCACTTGCAATGAACTTTACAGTGCTTGTGTTTCAAAAGTATGGCCTTTCATATTTATTTTAGCCAGTTCAGAAAATGCCAGAAAACAAATATGAATAAACGTAGGTTGAAGTAGAGGTTGCAGGTAGTGTTTCTGTTCTCTGAAAAGCAATTTTGAGCTCTTTACATGATTCTGACTTTTGAATTTGTTATTCTTGTGCTGTATCATCTTCTAAATAAGGTAACGGCAAGTTAGTTAACAGTACTGTTTTGCCAGTACAGTTTGGGATGTGTTGAGAACTGGGCTGATATTGACATGTGTCACATCCTCCTATATAGGAATGCTACCTAATATGCCGAATCCAAGTATTTATTGGTATTACTACAAAAATCCAAATCTTTTTTATCCTATGTCCATATATTTGAAAAGCAAATTGTGCAAAAATACAGTTAACATTTCATGCTTAGTTGACACAATCAAGTATTCTTTACAGACTGTTATCAATATTATGTAAATGATAGAATTTGTGCTTAGATAGTGCGACTGGCCTACTAGGTACTCACATGAAGATTAAGGAATTTGGAAATTAAGAATATTGTTACCTCTGACTGACACTTGTTTTTCATGTCTTTAATGCAGACTTACCTTTGTTTCAGGTTACACACCAGGCACCCCTTATAAAGTATCTTGTTCACCCACTAGTGGTGCAGTGCCACCATATTCTTCGTCACCGAATCCCTATCAGACTGCTGTGTACCCAGTTCGAAGTGCCTATCCACAGCAGAATCCATATGCACAGGTAAATGAACAAAACCAAAAAACTGTGTTTCTTTATCTTGTAATATCTGCTTGAACTCTTAACTCTATATCACATTTATTTCTTCGTGGATGGAGAGAATTTTTAGCTGACTCCAGTAAGAATTCTTAATACAGTAATTTTCAGAGCGCACTTTTACATTCTTTCTCGCATGACAGCTACTCTGCACTTACTGATAACGGGTGCAGTCTTTGAAGAGACACTAGATTCAGTAGTTTTAAAAGTGCACGCTGGATGCTGTAACTACCGCATCCTGATTTCATTTTGTCACAAATTGTCGTAAACTTGCATTAATTTTTTTTTTTTTTAGGAAGCCTCTGTTGTGGTTCACTGAGTTACCAAGTCTCATACTAGGCAAATTGTTGAAAACTATTAGAAAGCATAGAATTAAGCCACTTCAGTAAACATGATATTTTGGGGAAAAGTTGACCCTCTTTTTGCATAGAGAAAACTTGCCTGGCATGTATGCAGTAGTTGAAAAAAAATTAGTAAGTACATAACAAGGTTTATCTAATCTGCTTAGTGTATTTAGATTTCTCAAGAACCTTTGGTTCTTTAAGTAAAAGCAGCTGAATAAAAAGCTGTGAAAGAATGAGAGAAGTTCTGGTGTGGATTAATATATGAAAAGATACGAAATGAAGGGAATGAACGACGACAGACCCCTTGTTGTTGAAGGTGCTGTCAGCATTGGAGTTCTACAAAGGTCACTGCTTTTGAATGTTATCTTAAATGCTTTAAAAGGGGGCTAAGTGTTAAAAAGTTCACCAGTGAAATGCAGTGGGAATAATTGAAACAAGTGTTTTGGCTTTTGCTCTGTAAATACATTGCATCTTTAGAATAATGCTTTTATTTTATGATATGTTCATGAAGACATAATTTATCTTCCCCACCAGACATACTATAATTACTTAATTTACTTTTATTCTCTAACAGCAAGGCACTTATTACACACAGCCTTTATATGCAGCACCACCCCACGTAATTCACCACACCACAGTTGTGCAGCCTAATGGCATGCCAGCAACTATGTATCCTGCTCCGATTCCGCCACCAAGAGGGAACGGTGTGACCATGGGGATGGTGGCTGGGACTACTATGGCAATGTCAGCAGGTATGTGAACTTACAACGCTTACGTTTTCTTGAAGCTCTCCTTTCCGGTTGAGACAGAACACAGCTGCATTAAAAAATGTGATGCCAGAGATGTACTTGGGTCCAGCTAGATGAGGTTGCGTACTTGTTCAGTGATATTTGACCATCTCTAAGGGTGGAGATACCACATTCTCTTTTCAGATATTAGTGTTAGGGTAGAATAGTTCTTTATATCTGTATGGAATTTCACTTTTACTCTTGCATCCTTTGCTTCTCATCTTATCAGTGTCAAGAGTGACTTTTTCGCAATACATCTCTCTATGCCAAGTTGAAAACAGCAATCTCTTCAGGCTGAGGAAAGTGCAGCGTTCTCAACCCACCCCTCATATCACTGACCTTCTTTGTTGAGATACAACATTTTGCGCTTGCACTGCCTGCAGGTCTTCTGTGCCTGAGGTGATGGTTAGGGATGTCTGCCTCCTAACGCGATACTCATTTAGTATCTAGACTCATCTGTGAGTGTTTACTGAGGGGCTGTCATGCTTTGTTACTCAGTGGGGATAGAAGAAATGTCCACATTCACTCAAAGGACACTCAGTTCAGTAATCTAAAAAATAAGAGCCACAAACTTGTTTTCAGATTCTGTTTTTTATCTTGTCAGATTTATCATTTAATTTGAGGAATCTCAAAACCAGAGAACTTAGCGTCACAAATTGAGCTAACATTGGAGTTCTGTACGTGGGGAAGCTTATCCCAGGTGTTTGTTACTGTTTCTACAAAGCACTGTAGAGCAACACAGTAAGATCCTGCTGTCTCAGCCATCTCAGCCTGTTTGTTTCTGAAGCCCCTTAGTCTGTAAAAACCTATGTAGAATAATGCAAACAAGAACTAATTTATTCTGATTTATCAGTCAAGTTATCTCTATCATCAGATATTCTTACAGCATGTAAAGCCTGCTGTGGGAAAAAGTTTTGGAGTGAATAATGCTTATGTTGCAGGGTTTCTGCTAGAGCTATTTTTGAGTAATGAGTGTCTTTGTGTGCATTGGACTAAACATCAAAATGATCCTATTGCATAAATGTTTGAAGGAAGATTGGGGCTGGAGTGCAAAATGATACTGGTAGTTTTAAATCGGAAGATGACCAAGCTGTAACTGTTTTTTAAAATTAACTTTTTTACTTTTTGTTTTGTTTTGTACTAGAGGTTGTGCTTACTGAAAGAAATGTTCTCTTTGTCCTAGGTACTTTGTTGACAACTCATTCCCCAACTCCAGTAGCCCCTCATCCAGTTACCATGCCCACATATCGGGCTCCAGGAACACCAACCTATAGTTATGTGCCCCCACAGTGGTGATCATCCTGGCAGTCAGTGTAAGTTACCAATTTAGATTGAAAGCAGTTAATCTTTCTTATCAATGACAGCATTGCAGGTTGTTTTGGGGAGACTTTTCAGAAGGTAAGCGGTCTGGGGTACTTCGACAGTATTCTAATCAAGTAAGAATATACAAAAATTATTGCTTATGTAGTAGCTGTTCCCTGCCAGGAGAGAAGCCTAGTGGGACTTCTTCAGTGGTCTGTATCTTCAGAAACCATGAAACATTTTCATGGTTCATTATTGTTTAATATGAAAAAATGAGCCTTATTAAAATACATCGGGGACTAAATGTATTCAGTATTTGGATTCATTGGTAATCATTGAATACAGCAGTACTGTGATTTGTGAATGAAGTGTTGTGTGTAACTTCATAGTTTTATTTTTGATTGGCTAAATATGTTGGCAAGGCAAGTGCTTTTACTTGCTCTGAGGGTGAATCTTTCTCACAAGCTGCTGAAACAAATACACCACCATGAGATACTTTCATATATTCACTCTGTTTCGGATCTCAGTTTGTATTTCTTGCAGTCAGCATGGACAGACTGTTTCTAGTGTCGACCAAAATTTAGATCATGGCTTACAAGAAAAGGAATTTAATTTTGAAATCTGCTATAAAGGGGCATAATGTGTGTCAAACCGACACAAAGCCCTAATGTTTTTGGGATCCTCACTTCTGCATAAATTGAGAACAGCTTCATTTGAAATAAGGACTTCTGTCAGACCAACTAAACTAGAAATTTTCACTTTTAGTCCATTTAGTTTATGACAAAGTTAAATTTATTTTAACTTTCTTTGGATTCCTGTTTTGGCAGTTAGGGGTCCAGAGTTCTGTGATTACAGATGACTGTATTCCCTTTCAGTTAGTAATGCAACAGCCATTTCTCATTTTGCTGTGATGCCACATACCAGTCTGCAGATCTAAAGTGTTTCACATACAATACTACATCCAAGAATGTCATATTACATGAGTATAAAAAGCGAGAGTTTTGCTGTGACTAAACTCATGACTGCTGATAATTATATTTAGCATAAAATACCTTCTTAATATTGCACCTTCTACTTAAGACAAAACTACTAGTGATGACAGAAAGCTGGAATGGATATGACAGGAGAAAACCAATGTAGTGAATTCTTAACTGAGAGGCCTGTAGATTTCAGTTGACTGGATAGGTGTGAGGGTAGCATTATGTAATACTTAACATCTGTTGTGTGCATATCAACGCAGTGCATGCAGTGCTAGAATGTTCTGCCACACTCAAACAGTATTTCACATAATCAATGTAGGTTTGAAGATGGGAGATATGCAATCAAGAAATTGAGGTTTAAAAGTTGGTGCTGAAGCCCTCATGCCTCCAACCAGGACTTTTCTTCTGAATGCTTTCAACACTTGGCTAAACACTACTAATTCCTGATCACTGAAGATTTTCCAGTGCTGCATATCTTACATCTTGGAACTCCAGCAGTTAGTCTTAAAGCAAATCCTGTTTTGTGGACTGTCTTGCAATTTTTTAGCTAATTATAATGATAAAAAGGGAGTATAAATTTATTCTGATCCATATCTAGTTGAATGCATGTTAAAACACAAAAACAAAGCTTGCTCAATCTACCTGCAGTGACTGATGCAAAAACCATCATATGCAAATCCAAAGGAACCGAAAAGTATTTTACAACTTGTATCACTAATGCACTGTTGTAATGTATGCAGGGTCTTAAAAGGTAGAATCATGAAAGTGAGTTTCTTTATAGAATACCATAATATACATTAGATAAGTGCTTCAGCCTTTTTCAGGTTGATGGAGTTGCCAGTTTAAAATGGGCATATTTTTATTTAAGTGATGTATTCTTTTCAAATTCAACTACTAAATTGGAGTGACTGGAAAATGAGTCGGATGAGCTGTAGAAATCCCGCACACAATTAGTTTACTTCATACCTTTTCATTTTCATTATATGGATTCAGTGTTATACAGATGTTCTTAAGGATCAGAATGAAATGACAAAGGTAATGCTGTGTGTGCCAGTAAATAAAGCAAACTTCCTTGAGGCATAACTGGCTGTTAGGAATAGTAGGAGGTGACATCACCTGCATAATGAATTGCATGTCCTGGGGAGATGTATATCCAGTACTATCTTTCGTATGATGCAAGATGTGTCAAAGTGAGACTGCCACACAGGCTGATAGAAAACCACTTTTAGTTCTCAGTACAGGAAAAAAAAAGTGCTGTTTTTCCTAAAGAATGTTGTAGTCAGTTGAAAATGTATGTGCAGTTGATCCAGCTTACTTTCCTGAAACTGAAGAAATGCTAGGGCTTTCTACAACAAACAGGAGGAGTTCAGCTGCATGTTATTCTGAGGAAAGCTTGTGTGCCTGATGAGTATGTTAAAGGGGAACAAATCATTTTAACACAACTTCCATATTTGCTACTTGCAGTATGGACTATGGATATGCTGTAGTAGGGCTGCCAGAATATAAAGGTTTCAAATAGCCGTTCTCTTTTTTTTTTCCTCTGAAAATATTTGTAATTGAAGTAGGAGCCATTTGTTGGTTACAGCATCTTGATGTGTTTTCTTAGTATTTTCTTTTTTTACTTCCTAAATTGCACTTGGAAGCACATAAAATAAGACTGACTGCAGATTAGCATTTCATTGCAATGAGTCACTTCTGATATTCTTTCTTGCAACTTCAATTTTTAAAAAGTACCTCAAAGCAAATGCTGTAGGGATAAAGGGCTAGCCTTACAACCCATTTGTATACCAAAATTGTTACAGGGGAGATTTTAAATTTTTAAATTTGAATATTGCACATAAAATTGAGGTTTTTCTTAAACCTGCTTGACTTACGATTCCAGAAAGATGCAATTTTCTTTTTTTTGGATACGTTCTGCCTGCAATAAATTATTCAGTAAATGGTTATAAAATGTTGTTCCCTTTTAAGCGTTTACACAGAGGTATATCAGGCTGTATTGTTCCTGTAGGTTAATTTCCATTCAGAAGTAAATTTTTTAAGTTGTGTATCTAGTTATGCTTTGTTTTGGGGTGTTCTGCTCCTATACAGATTCAACAGCTACTTCAGGGTAGCATCAGTGCTGATTTAATGCTGCCATTCCAGTACTCTGCCCTGGTGGGAGGCTTACGTACCGTCATAACCTATTTGTGGTTAGAGCCTTCAGTAACTCTGTTTTTTACAGTAAGCACTCTCCATATTTTGTACTTCCTTTTTCTTTTTTTTGTTTAATAAAGTTTAGGTTTATTTTGCATGAATCACTGTCAGTGGACAGCCCCCTTATTTCTAATGCCTTGAACGTAACTATGTTGGAATAAATACTTCAGACCTTACTCATGAGCACTTACTGCAGCTTAGGGATTTCCATATGTTTTTATATGGAGCAGAAAATTACCCCAGACAAACTTATTTGAATCTGTATTGCTTCGTTCAAGTCTGTTTAACAATTCCATTTGTGTAGTAGATTTGCAGCTTTGATTAGTCAGGTGTGCCAGAGAGTACAGTGAACATTAATACAGGCCATTTGTCCGTTTTAGCTAGTAGAGAGTGACATTTTGTTGTCTTAGCATGATTTTAACAAAGAGCTGAGGTATGAAACAGTGCTGTATTGGGGAGAAGCTATAAAGAACAAGCTCAAAGCTTTGCTGTCTCCTGTCTCATCACCCAATAAACTAAAGCTTTGAAAATCATAGGAGAGAACTTCCATGAATGCTGCAATAGATGAATAGTTAAGGAATGAATATAACTTCCTATATATTTGCTCTAACTTCAGATTCCTAAATGTCATCTTGGAATTGTTCTCTGTATAATATTCCATAACATTTAGGCAGTCTCACTTACTTGAGCACTTTTTATTCTAAGTTGCATTATGGGATTCATCCACGAGGGGGAAACTGTACCTTTTTTAAAAGGTACTACACCTTCCAGGTTTGATCGATTATAATCTACTGGGAGGGTGGAGCATGTCTCCAGTAGTTGATATGGAAAGTAACCAAAAGCACAGTGCAGGGGGACGGGGGGAATATGTGTATATATAACTATCTTAATGGTATTTTGTTGCAAATAGTAGAAAGCATGGATATAAAACTGTGGCGGGGGAAACTGTACATCATTAAATAGGTGTTTACACACTGAGGATCCTATGAAACATTCTCTCCTGCTTTTTATATAACATTCCCTATTTAGAATTCCTTTATAAATAAATACGCAGTATGTGTTTGCACTAGAGCTCCTCAGCAAATGAAAAGAGCTAGTGCAGTAGAGACATTTCAGATCAAGCTTCTCTTTAAAAAAAAAAAAAAAAACAACAAAAAAACCAAACAAAACTTTTATGGCAGCTTTATATGATTAAAAAAAAAGTACTACATTAAACCTGGAACTGAAAATAACTGTTGCAGCAATAAGAAAGAGAAGTCCAAGAAAGATTTTTTTTTTCTTTAATTCAAATTTCAGGTGTTGAGTTTAGATAAAGTTTTTTTTAAAACTGAGGTATTCCCTATGTCAGTAACAACTGATGAAAATGTCTTTTAAATGTAGCAGCAGCGAAAGGAAAATGGCTAATAATTGGCAGTAAAAATGTGTAGCCCTAGTCAGTGGCATGGTGGTTATTAAGGAAACACTAGGAAGGAAAATGGAGAACCTACTACTAGATCTTGCTTATGCTTGTTGTAACCATCTCCTGACACGTCCAGGAATGCAATTCAATAAAGCTTCTTTTTGAGTGTACTATGCAAGTTAAATGCTTAGATGCAGTGGTAGATGAAAAAAATCCTTTATTTTAGTTGAAGTCCTTCCTTGTATTTCTTCATCCACTGAGGAAAAAAAAAAAAACCAAACAAGAAAACAAAACATCATCACCACCCATAAGTACCACCATGTCTTAGTGTTGTCTGAGAATAGTTCATGGTACAGAGTTGTATACCAGGGTACTCAACATTGACTACTTTTCATGGAGCATTCTGGCTTCACTGCTACTTGGGTAGCAAGGCCACTTAAGGTATCTGAGCAAGTGATGGTCAGAATTGACTTGGAATCACTCCCCAGTGTTATACACCATTCGTTTGGGTTTAGATCATAGTTTTGCTTGAACAGGTAAGCACAGTGATCCAATACCACCACTTAACTCTCGGCTTAAACTTGTGCCAGGGAGTAGTAAATACCATGTATGTGAAACCTCCCATCTTAGGAACATGAACAATAGCGATGCTTCAGCTGGAACTTGTGGGAAGGAGGACAGATGCTGTGGTGGTTGAATGGTAATTTGCAGTTGTCCAGGATGTGGTTTGTGCAGTAGTCAGTAGGAAATAGGCATGGTCCATGTCCGGCCTTCTCCAGCAGGTGTCACTGGCCAACCTTAGCCTGTGCAGAGGGTCACATTCATCGTCATGTCGAAGCGTTTGTGAACGCCTGTTCAAAAGATATAAAGATTTAAACTCAGATTGTTCTCATTAATAAGTGTCAGCTTTCTAATCCTGTATTATATCAACTCTAAGCTTCTTGCAGTGACCCTCAGATTTGACGAGGTAGAATGCCAATTAACAGGAACGACTGCAGCAAAGTCAGGATAGCTTTGTGCATCAAGTCTCGCCAAGAATCAAGTTCGTTCCGAGATCTCCTCTGAAGTAGTGAGGACTTTTTCAGCAGGCTGCATACACCTCTGTTTGGGAGGTGTTGAGAGAAAATAAGGTGTGTTTGGTAGACAGAAGAGGGGGAAGAGGAACAGTGCTTATCTGGGGACAAGGAAACCTTTTCTTGTATGGGTTGAATATAACACTGAAACATCTTCTGAATTCCACGGGTAGTAAGGGTCCATTTGTGATTTAAAAATAATCTAAACAATTTATGGGCTCTGAAGTTTCAACATCAAGAAAGCGAACATGACTTTTATAAACTGTTGTGACTTTTGGGCACTTAGCAGGCAAACTGGGAAAGCTTTTTTAGCTGGCTGCTGTACAGACTTGTTTTAAGTAGAATGGATTTGTTAGTGTTTTTGTTTTTTTTTAATTGTAATGCTATTATTGGCTGCCCTCATGTCTAAGATTTGAAAAAGTGAGTGCATGCAATGGAAGTACAAGAGGCCCCAGTAATAGTTTTCCATGTTTGTTATGAAATAGACACAGGTTTCCTTTTTATGACTTTTTTTAAAACTGTCTTACAAACAGTTGTATTGGTACTTTTTTTAAGTTTAGGTCAATGTTGTCTTCCAGAATAAGTTTTAAGGCATCACTCACTCCTGCATTGAACTATTGCATCAACACAAAGAGTGGAGATTCCATTCTGAGCCAGTTCAATTGTGAAAATTCATACTTTTTTATTTTTTATGCAATTCAATGAGTAGATGAGCTCAGATTTAAATTCTTAAAAGCACGTTTATTGTAACAAGAATTGTTATGTATTAATACTTCAGTTTTCAATAAAGATTGACTTGTGTTGCTTATTGTGGTTCTTTTCTACTGTCTTTGACATCCTTCTAGAAGAGATGCTGTTGCTGGATAGCAGTATGGTATGTTGAAACTCTAAGCTAATGAAATCTGGTGATTGATCGAAGCAAAGCAAAACATTTAAATTGGTTAAGTGACTTTTCTCAATAAGGTTTCTTAAAGGCTAACGAAACGCAGTAGTAAAGGCTTCCCAGTGGGGAATAAGCTGCCTTAAGTTGCCCTGCCTGAGAGTATGGTAAAGATAGTGCAACTCTTCCTCGTTCCCTTATGAGGCGTTTCCTGGGGTTTGAGTTTTTTATTATTTTATAGCTTAAAACAAAGGAAATGGAACAGATGTAAAATTTCACAATGCTTTAGCATTTACGTGATACCAAATCAATGCTGTTTCAGAGGTGACAGGCCTCAAGCAGAAAGCTGTTATAAATCAGTGTCTTGGGTGTTCTCCAGGAGGAAGAGAATTGAGTAGGTGTGAGGTGTGGGCAATTAGCCTATTTCTTTAGAGTGTGGGTGGCTGTAAATGACACTAATGTTAAAATGCAAGTATGTATATTTGGGGGGGACAGGACTGTACTGCTTGAACTAACCAGCTAATTTAATTTATTGTAGGTCTCCAAAAATAACAGTAACTTACCCGGTAACATTCCTGTGAAAAGCAACGCATGCGGAAGAGGAAGGTACAATGTCAATAACTGCATCGAACAGCAGAAATAACATTTGTTTTTTGAGATTATTGCTACAGATGGTTTTTTGTTGTTCAGTCAAGTAGTTCAGCTTCTAAAATAGTAGCCGAGCGCTAGGAATCCCATGGACAGATGTTTTTCAGTGTGTTTTACGTCAAGCTGATTGCTGGTCAGTTATCCTGGGATCACTTTTACAGGGAGATAGGTTTGGGGGTTTTGGGTTGTTTTTTTTTTTGCAGGTCATTGGAGCTGATGAAAATGCATACTCCCTAACCAGTGGGTTGCTGGAATCTGGGAGGATATAAATACTGTTTTTTTAGAACGATGCTGATCCTTCTTGGGTTAGAAGGATTCTTGTGTAGCTGTTCTTATGGTGGTCTATTGTTGTGAAGAATTACTTTGTACTGTATCTGACGTTCATAAGAACGTGATACTGAACTTTAAAGTCTTTTAAGTGTTTTAAATGAGTCCGTGGAACTACCAGAAATGGTGCATCAGTAATGGTTTGATTTTTCCCTCTTCCCAGATTCATTTTGCAATGACGTTGTGGTGCCTGTTACTTTCCCACTTACCTGCTGATGAGTGGCTGTTAGTTACTTGCTGTGAAGGTTAGTTGTATTGGTAAGAGTTCCCCTCATTTTAGAGGCAGCTTTAAACACTTGATAACAGTCAGAGCCCCTTCCAGAAAAGTAACTGCTCAGTTAGCAATTGTCAGAAACAAGAAGTTTTGAGTTTCAGGTTTTTCTGTAACTAATTATGGACAAAAAGAAAGCTTGCTCTTTCTAACATTCTGCTTTAGATTCTAAGCTCCGTCACTTGCAGTAGATAGATTTGAGTAACAAATAGTTTTGTTGGTGAGCTCCCTTGGAATGAGGAGTGATGTCCTCATTACTAGCTGGGAATTTTCCTTTGTAGGAAATGTCAGTCATAGTAGGGGGTCGGTTCTACCCCAGTCAGCTGGGGTAGAATGTGTTGCTGCATTACATGGCTAAGATGTCTGACTTGTATGTGGGAATCTAATGCTTTCCTAGATTTTATTTCAAAAGCCATCAGGCTATTAGCTGACCTGTCTCAGTCATCCAGAATAGAATGTGGTCCATGTGATGACTTAAAAAAAAAAAAACAAAAAAAAAAACCCAAACAAAAAATGGTACAGCAGTAGGAGGTCTTTGGTAGCTACAGGAAGTTGTATTGTCTGTGTTACAGAGAGAATGGCAGGCTTACAAGGAAGACTCTTGAGCCTCATGGGTGCAAGTAGCCCATAGCTACAGACCTTGGTGGACTAAAGGTACTTCAAACACAAACTTGACAGAGAAAACTTAACACCTAGCAGCCCAAATGTCAGCTTAAATTAGTGCAGCTGGACCTTCATTTTTGGGCTATATTAATCTATTTTTTTACAATAGCTTGTTCTTTTCTGGGCAAGAAAGGTAAAATAAGTGGACAAATTGACGCTTCAAAAAGAGGGTGGGGAACACCTTTCCACAGTTTTGCTTTTACTAGCCTTATTGTAAGAGTTGTGATCATGTGAACTTCACGGTTGAGATCAAATGCTGTACCCTCTTTCGACGCATGAATGTTAAGATGGCTGAAGCTGGGGGGGCACGGTTTTTCTTCATGGTGTGATTTAGATAGCAAGTGTATTATTTCAGGCTGTCGGAGGTCAAAGAAAAAAAAATCAAGCCTAGGTAAGTGCTGGCAGGGTGCTGCTTCTAAGAAAAGGGGGAAGAAGCAGGTGTGGAAAGATAGAAGGAGCTATTAAGCAGAATACTGTTACATAGCTGTGTTTGATTATGGCATTTATAAAGACTTGCTTTGTATACACCAGTGAACGTTTTATAGGAGGATTACAGAATTAGACAAGAGTAAAGTTGATAGCTTGTTTATTTCCCATCTCACAAATGTATATGTAAACAGTCACACACAAAGGTACACAAATCTGGTTTAAGTATCACAGGTATTTCATTTGCACAGGCTGTAAAACAGGGAGCTGCTTTGGTAGCAAAGTTGTGCAAAAGAAGAGCTTGCTACGTGCAGAGAAGAGTGGTGTAGTTGCAGGGAGGAAAATGACAGGAGCGTTACGCAAAAAGAACAAGCAGCTTGTACTTTTCCTAAAACCACCAGCTTGGCCAAAGCCATGGGCTTTTAGTAACGTAGCTTGTTGTTAAGGAAGCATGTGGGAGACACCGTGAGAAATTAAGTGTGGTGTGAGGTGTTAATCCCAAGGCGGGGCAAGCTGTGATTGCTGTGTGGCTGGGAAGGAGCGCCGTTTGGCCTCTCATGAGCCTGAAGCTATGTGGCTGTGAATATAAAGGCAAGTGAAATCCAGGTTGCTGCTGTTCTCAAGCACGCAGTAGGCCATCCTCCGATACCCCACCCTGGTCTCTGTGTAGCACTCAGCAGAAAAATGCAGGGGTGCGTTCTGGCTTCTGATGTGTCCTGGTTTTGACTGCCTTGCACTACCTTAGCTCTGAAATGACTTGTGTCGGATGTCTCTGCTGCTTCAAAGACTGATTCCCTCCCCTGCACTATCAAACTAAATGAACAACACTGCACCTTCAGTGGGTTAAAATAATCTGAAAACACTTCAGATTTTTTCAGTTAATTTCTCTCCATTGTCAAAGCTCTTATTCTTTAACCCATTACTTACCTGAATGGTAATCTGATCCTATAGCTTTGCTTACACTGGGAGCTCTGGAGACAGGGGCTTTCTACTGGTAGGCTGGTGCAGGACATCGTAGTTGAGACCTTGTAATTGTACCAATGTGGCACTGCTGCTTGTCACTAGCAGTGGCGAGTCCTGCTAACTTCAGTAGAAAACTTGAGTAGCAGCAGGACCAGGCTGAGGCTTCAGCAGTTGAATGAAGTGCGAACAGCTCCATTCTTAAAGCTTTAGGAACTATTGTACTACCATATTTGCTGTCCAAACAGGTATTGCAATACCATAACCCTCATTAGTAGGTACATGGCGAAACTTGATGGGAGAATTGAAAACACTTGAAGTAATAACAGTAAAATAAGAAATTAGCGCTTGCTGGAAGCTGTACCGCCTCACAGATGCTGACAAAGTTCTTAAGCAGTGGTACAATACTTGTTCAAAAGACTGATATTTAAAAATCAGTGGCAAGATTGATATATTTAATTCTGCTGTTACATGAAGATATGCTTCCTTATAGTAAATCTGGAGGAGCACAACCTGATATTTTGACGTATATTGCAAAAGATGAAAGGCCTTTTTATTAAGAAAAGTTAATTTCTGTCATTCTGGCATCCCAAGAAATGTAACATTTTCAGTCTGAAGCTGAGATTCTGTTAGAATGTCTGTTACTTGTAGATGCCTCAATGTTCAGTTGTCCCAATCAACGACAGGGAGGCCTGGCTTTCCGATGTTTTCAGGAGGCTGTTTGGACACCCAGATGCAGGCGGTCTGTGCATCATGGGCTTCTGGATGACAGACTGACATGCTGGTTTTGCAGAGCAGTGTCCTGGACAGCTGGAATGACCCAGCAGCGAAGCGATGGGCTAGGCCAGACAGAAACAGGGTCCCTCCCCACCCTACAGCCCACTGTTCTTCAGGTAATGGACAAAACAGTAAAGATCTTACAGGCTGCTTCATGGGAACTTTTAGTTCCATGGGAATCGATCTATTTGTTATTTTGATTTAGTACAAAGACAGTTTGTACTGCTTTTGAGGCTATCAAAACTTGAAGCGTAGGCATTTTTCTAGTGTATACACCCACCTTTTCTGACTCAATTATTCCAAAGTAATAGCTTAAAAGAGATGCTTTTTTTTTTTTTTTTTTTTTTTTTTTTGTCAGAGCAGAAACTAGATTATTTAGCAGCCACTGGTTCTGTCCATTTTACCGGTAGCTTCAGCAAATCATTCTTCTAATTGGTTCACATGCTGTACATGAGTCTTTGTCTTGTCCAAGCGAAATCTGGACAGATTAAGGAAAAAAAGGCTGGTTTTCACCAGAAGCTTCCAAAACAGATAGCTACAAAAGGAGGGGAAGAGATATAGCCAATCCCCTTAAAAAATAAAACCCAAACCACTGGATCAAATCATGTATCTCAATGCAGAAGTGTTTGTATGAGTAGCTAGGTGGATTCTGCCCTGAAATCTGGAATGGTTGGCACTGTTCAGACTCCTCTCAGGAGCTTCAATTTGTTTTGCATGAAAATGTGCATTTCTGGCCATGTAGAAGGTTCATCTCCAGAGGAGTGGATACAGAAGTCTTGCGCTCTGCTTATTCATGCTTCAAATGGACTCTTGCGAATCTGGTAAGAGTGTGTTGCCCATTAAGCTCAGAAAGCTTGACAGAAGCTGTACTTGACTTGTTTGTTTGTTGTTCATATGCCAGAAACCCCCTTTATTACGAGTTTAGATGATGATGTTGTGAATCTACATAATGTGTACATCAACGCTTTCTGTCTTACACATGCTGATACTCCCTGATACTTTTAATTGACAGTACAATGTGAGTAACTCCATTCAAAATGCAGATGCCAGGGTGAAGAGGAGGGAATTTCAGTGTGGATTAGTCTGTTACCACTAACACAAGTACATTTTACCATTTAATCCGTAACTTAAGAGATGAGACGGCTTTTGGCTGTCTAATCATTTAAAACCAATGGAGGTTACACGTGATCTGATATACAGTTTGTTCAGGAAATAATAGGTTTTGTGGTTAGAGAATCAGGAAGTAGTGCTGGGTAGAAAATAAAGGATGGCATTTCTTGATGAAATCTTCTTCAGGTTTACAAAAAGTGGACTATTGACATGCCGGTGCACAGGTAGGTATGTTGAGCAAAGTGAATTCGATCCTTACCTGTTTTATCAATGTCACTGCTGTAACTCCACCTACTGCGTTACAAGGTTTCTACCTCTTTCAGTGTGATCAGCTTTTATACCTGATTTCAGTCTTGCATAGCGGATCGGATCCTAGCTCCAAATGTTTCTTGCAAGACTAGAATCCCAACTGAAGACACTCCTTAGGAGGAGTACCAATAAGCGGTCAAGTAGAGAATGTATTTCTCTCTACCAGAAATAAATAACTTTTCATTGACTGGCATACCGTTTGGCCAGAGAAGTCTGAAGTCTGTTTTGGCACTTAAAACGATTTCTATGAAAAGGTTCTCTCTCTATAGGGGGGATGGTGGGGGGGTGGTTTTTTTATTGCCCTTCAAAGCTGCTGCATGTTAGGGTACTGTACCCGTCACCCCCATGTCATTCTATAGAATAGGTCAGGATTTGTACTGGGCTGACTTCAATGCAGATGTAAAGGCGAGTGCATAAAGCAACATACAAATTAAAACCAGGTAAGAAGTTTCAGCAAGGGAAACTTTAAATAGATCTAAGAACTTTTTTTTCATAATAGGGATGGTGAGGTATTGAACAGGGACGCAGAGAGGTTTTGGGGAAATCTCCAACATTGAGCACACTTAGATGGTAACTGGATGAGACCATGAGCCACCTGATGAAGCTTCACAGTTGGTCTTGATTTGAGGGGGGGGTGTTGGGGGGAATTGTCCCAAGGTCCCTTCCAGCCTCGGTTCACCGGTCCAATCCAGCATTCCTCCCATCACTTACAAAGCTGGTAAGCTCAGAAAATCGATCATTTCTGTGCCAACGGGTTTTCTTCCTGGCCAATCAAAACAAACACACCATGGATAAGGAAAGGACGGCGCAGACACTTAGGGTAAACACAAATGTGACAATTGCCTTCTGTTACTGAGGGGTGCTGGCTGCAGCTGCCCAACCCAGTTTGGGCTGTGGCAGTGCAGCAAGGGTGAGTGAGCTGTGTGGATGCTGCCATGTCCCAGTGGAGCGTTGCTTTGCTCAGCGTGAGTGCAGCAGCGCTTCTTGGGCTTAAGCTTGTGCCTGAGAGACAAGTCAGACAGCAAGCCTAGGGTTGTTCCCCTGAAAGGGCCGGGGGTGGGTGCGTGCACGTGCGTACGCAAAGGCTTAAGCTGCTTGGGGGTGTGAATGTTGTTGCAAAAGGGCATTGTGTTAATATTGGTGTAGCTGTGGGAACAGGGGGCTGCAGGGAAAGCCCCCAGCAGTGAGGAACACCATTTGCCATGTCTGGGTTAGCTCAGTAGAGCTTCTGACCTCCCCCTCCAGGGGGTCAGGGCAGACTGTGTGGCTGCAGCCTGTGGGATTTAGCAGAGGCTGTACTGTGGCCGGGCAGCGCTTGTTATCATTTAGATCTGGTGGTGGGGAGATGTCCAAACCATGTAATGCTCAGGGCATGCAGAGCACTTGTAACCTGGCATGGCTCTGGAAGGTGTCACTGTTAATTTTGGTACTTGGCAAGAAGTAAGTAGTGGAGCCTGATCTCAGTGGCTCCTTACAGAGTCAGGGGTTTTTTGTTTGTTTGTTTGTTGGTTTTTTTTTTTTTTAAGTTAACCCAGAGACTCAGCTTTGAAAAGATCCTCATATTGACTGCTAAAGCTTAGGCTGCCACTTGTGCTCTGTGCCATGAGGGGCGCTTAGCCAGAGCTCAGGGCAGGGGTGTGGGTTGAAAGGACAAGAGGGTGAGGACAGGCAATGCTAAACCCTGTAAGGCTGACAGTGGAGACATAATGTGCAAATGGGGGCTTAGGTCTTGGGGTGGGTTTTTTTGTTGTTGTTTTCCCCTTCCCAGTTTTAATGAACCACACCTGTTTGTGCACTGTTTGAAGGCCATTTCTGCACTGTCTCACTGGCTTCTTTTCCCAACTGCTGCATGCCATTAAAGAGGCATTTTTTGAAAGGTGACAGACCAGACCTGTAATCATTTGTGCTGGTTCAGGGCACTGTGAGGCAGTCAGACCGCCTTTCAAGGCCCCGCTGCCAGGTTGGTTAAGCCCCACATTTCTCTGTTGCATGGGGGTGACATGGGGGTGGGGAGGGCTAAACCTTCCATGGGTAGACATCTCTTGTGCTTCTGCATGACAGGGAAGTTTTGGGGGTTTTTGTTGGGTTTTGGTCACCATTCTCTGTAGGACCACATTGAATGGTGATGTCACATATGGTTCTGCCTAGGAGAAGTGCATGGAGTTGTGCCTTTTCCCAGGAAGAAGGGCAGGGGAGCAGGCTGCAGGCTGCGCAGGCCCCAGGAGGAGAGGCTGGGTTCTCTTTCAAGTATGTTTCTTACTTCTTGGTGCTTGCTGTTTCTCTTTAATTCCGTATTGCTCAAAGTGGGCTTGAGCAGCCCATGCAGTGCTTTTGACATTTCCTAGACATGTTTTCCATTTGCGCAACTCTCAGGAATTTGGGAGCTGGTGACTTGTGAACTTGATCAGTGTTCTAAGTGCCCAGCACATCTCTGGTACAGTCTCTGCTTCACCAGTCTTCCATCTGAAAGATGGCAGCTCTGAGGGTAACCTTCTAGCGTGGTGTCTACTGATCAGCAGTCACTTTTTAAGCTCCGAGAGCAGAATCTCTACAGTGATTTGAAGAGAAACAGGTTCACAGAGATAGACATGTTGGAGACAAACACAGGCTGAGAGTCACTTTCACAAGTTTCTTTATGAAATTAAATGTTGCCCCTGGTCTGGGGGGAAGATATAGTGCAAGAATGACTTGGTACATGCTACTGAATTCAGATATCCCTGGATGACCAGACTGTGGTCAGCTATAGCATCACCAAACACTGATTTCTGAGCTCTGCAGACAGTCGGTGCTCACTCACGCTAACATCATGTTGGAATGAGCAGTCATCTTCCTTCCAAAGTCACAGGATGTCTCCTAAGCTAGGGAATTCAGTCAGTATGGCTTCTAACTCTCACTATGGTAAGGCAAATCTTTCCTTTTCCTATCCAAGGTTTAAATTAATTCTTTTTGGCCACAGTTTGAAACTTGGGTACTTAAAGTGAGGTTCTTTCGTAATACCAAATCTAGGCATTTTAAAGTGGCTTTCCATTTTTTAAAGGTGTCAAAAACCTGTAGTACTACTACCCCTTGAACTGAGGGTCTGTGGGAGTTTGCATAATAATCATGGGTTTAGTCTTTCATAGTTGAACTGTAGACTCTTGACTTCTGGGAGCTAGGTTTGCAATTATTGACCTTTCTTATTATAAACAAAAACAAACCAACAATGCAGAAAAACAAAAAACCCAATAGACAAAACAGGCATCAAGTTAACAACATCTGACAAGAACAATTACAGACTTACAAAATACACAGTTCTGATTTTTACCATAAATAAACACATTACAAACAATGAGCATTTTCATTGGCCAGGAAATATGGCAGAATGATGGAGAGACAAGAATCAAAGGAATTGAGTATGGTATTAAGTAGGCACATTTTTCTCTAACTTAGGTAACTCAAACCCACTAGAGAGATTCTTGAATTTTACTCATGCTGCAGGTCGATTGGCACAGTTTAATGTACTATATAGTTCATCAGTGGTGTCGAACTAAAGGAAAGGAAAAGGTCACAGTGCAATACTCACTGTTGTCTCGTCTGAGTGCCTGCAAAGGCCAACTGAATTAGTTAGACGTGTGTAGGAGGATCATGTCTCTGAGAAACGTGGGGAGTGGGGGTGGGCGGAGGAGAAGGGTTTATCCCTCTATGGAAAAATGTATCATGTCCGTGACTCTGAACTGTTGTTCTGAGCACGTCAGTGGACACGGAGCCAGCAGGTGTATCAGCTGCCATCCCTGCTCTGACAGCTGCCAGACAGCAGTAGTGTTCTCAGCGGGAAGGAGTGAGTCAAAGCACAGCTGACAAGCAAAATTTCTTCAGATGAAGCATGTCAGGCCCCCTCCTGTGATCTCGTCCTGGAAGTTTGCCTCTCGGGCGCTGTGCAAGGCTGGCTCGATGGGACTGGCACAGATGAACACGTGTGTGCAAGCTCACATGCAGTGTCTCACCTCAGAGCCAGTGCAGTCGGTCTGCAAAATAAATAGGGAAGGCAGGAGCACATGTGCCATCCTCTGTAAACAAAGGATTAGAAGAACCTGGGCTCCACTTCCCAGGACTGACGGGTAAAGTGCTTTCTCAGAAGGGGTTCAGGCACAAACATGGGGCTGCCCTTATTTCCGGAAGGGTGTCAGCCTGCTGATGTTCTGCCAGAAGTTCGAGGGCTTGCGCTTGGGCTCTGCCAGCATGAAGACTTGCTGCTGAGGGAGCGTAGTAGGCAGGGTGGGATGCTTCTGACGCATCAGAAAGTCATAGTATGGCCTGGTGACAGCTGTGATGAGGAGGAGATGGGAAGCATGTTAGTGGAGCACAGCTCCCTTCCCCACCCCTTGCCCAGTCCCTGTTAAAGCTGCAGGGGAGTGAATTGGGTTTGTGTTAGTATTGCCCTTAGTTTCAGCACTGCTTTTTAGGATTAGAGTTGATGCTGTAGAAGTCCCAGAAGTACGATGCATAACTGACAGGTGTTCTGTCAACAGGGCTAAATAGCTGTAGCTCATCATTTGTGACAAATTAAGTGCTGCCTTTTGAGGTTTTGAGAGAAGCAGCTGATGTGCTTGTGGTTCTGTTGCCTGTTACAACATCCTGCCCTGGATTTCTGAGTCACACCGGTGAGTGCCTAGCCTGCAGACAGGGCTGGCTTGGGGGGGTCTCCTGTACTGCTTCACCCCTAGGACTTTGCTGTGTTAGAGAGCTCTGGCCTCCTTACGGACTTCCCTCTGTTTGCAGCCAAATCTTACTTCAGACTTACTTTGAAGTTTAGCCAAGCTTTCTTACTGGACACTTGGGTAGCATTTCATTGCTGGCTGGTACCACCAAGAAGAAGTGGTTGCCTCACTCTGGGTCCAGAGGAAAACAAGTGACATCTCCCCCTCTGGATATAGAGGGGTGGTGGCATCACAAAATGGGGTAGCAGGAACCTTCGGCTGACAGTGCTGTGGGCACATGAACTTTCTGTTGCTTGGTGCTAAATCTTCCTTGTCTCTTAAAGGTTTAACGAGCAGCTCTGTCAATGAGCGTGGTACCTACCCATGGCATTCTGCCAAAATCACAGGTTTCAATGCATCTTCCACAGGCACAACTGCCCGGGCAGGAACAGTCCCTGCTGCTGTGACCTTTATGACCCTTTTGCATCATGGGGATTAGTACAAAACTTAATCTTGTCTTCTCACAGCGGGAATGCCATACTGCTTGGGGAGCCTGGCGTCTAGGGCAAGGCTGGCAACTAGCCTTTGAACAGAAGCTGCCAGCTTGTACGTAACTGTGGTTTCTGGCACAGAACTCAGCAATTGCTCTCCTAGGAATAGTTTCCTGAGTCCAGCTGTCTCAATCTACCAGGAGCTATACTGCAGATTGTCACATCTAAGCTCACCATCCAGCCTTCTCGAAAGTTTGGTAATGCCACTTCAGTGAAGCTATTTCTATATAGTAAATATAGAACCACCCCCTACCCCCAGTTCTAGCACATTTATATGTTCAGGTGTGACTCACCCTTAGGCTTCCCACTATGGTGCTGCTTGCTGGCGTTCAGCATGGCCTGCTTTTTCTGCACTTCTGTGATTGAAAAACCTTGAAGATAAAATAGAGTTTGTCAGCAGGAAGTCATCACTTTATACCTCATGGGAAGACACTGGAATAGATAGTAAGGGAAATACAGGAGTAGGAAAATGCCCCGGGTGAGAGGTCACAAGCTAGAAGTACTCCCAAAGCTGGAAGGGGCACATACCGCTCCCTCCAGCCTGTGCTGCGCTGCACAATTCTCGCTACCTCTCATGCAAGGTTTACTGCCTGCTCACCCCCCCATGCTATGCTGGGTGAAGAAGCCAGTCCATGCCAGTTACAGTTCAAATCTCATTAGGTCACACAAGTCTGAATTAAGCAGGATTTGGACAAAACAATGAAAACCCTCTTACAATGACAACCCTTGACTGAACATGTTTTGTATAGATCTTGCCAAGTTGGGCACTCACACTGTACTGCAAAATAATGGAAGCTGTATGCAATGTATTGACTATTTTGTCAGCCCTGTCTGAACTCATTAAAGACACATCAGCCTCCCTGAGGACATACTGCAGGGTTTTTTTTAATTGCACAGATTCATTCAGAATGTGCAATTCAGCAGCCCAGAGCTGGTCTGGAGCATGGACTGGCTTCCCTGCCCTTTCACTCCTATGCATTGGCTAGTGCTTAAAAAAAGAAAAGAAAAAAAAAAAGAAAAAAAAAAACCACAAACCACCTCTGTTTCACAGCATTGCTGTTTCCATACCTGTCTCCTGATCGAGCTGAACCTGTCTCCTTTCATTCTCAAATGCCTTCAGCCAGCGCTGTTTCTGCTCAGGCTTTTTTGCACAGAATAAGTGCACTTCCTCAGTGTCTCGGCAGTGCAACTTAAATGCATTTTTCACACTGATATTGAAGTCCTTGTCTTTCCCATCTTCTACATCCAGGATTTCCATATCATCCATGCTGATCCGACTTTTATAATACAAGATGTCCCGGCGCAGAAGGTCCTGTAAGAGAGATCACAGAAACTCATACAGATGTTACTCTTTCCTGTCCTGTTCTTTCCTTAAACATTAATTTTCTTTGATATGATTAAGTATTTAATCTTCTTGGCAGTCACTACAGTCCTAGAAGAAAAAATAGAAACTGGATTTGAATCTATGGAATTGCAGAGTGCTAAGTTCCTGTTGACACTGTTGGCAATGAGGGGAATTGTGTGGTTTCTTCTACTGGTGGGGTCAGGATAGACTGGTACCTACCATTGTGGGATGTCAGCTGCCCTGAAGAGCTCTGAATGAGAAGCATGCTTGTGTTTGTTATTACACATGATCCTAAATCCTCATTAAGCCCATGTCAGAAGATAGTATTTGAATCCTACAGGCCCAGTTAGAAAGCCAAGAAAATCCTAATTAGCTTTGGGGTTTTGTATTGACAATGAAAAATAAATCTGAGAGCAGTGGTAAAACAGTGAGGGTTACCTGGAGCTACCTGTATGCCAGGTATTATGCAAAAAAACCCTGGCATGTTCAGTTCTGACATTCCAATGGAAGCTATCTTTAATTTGTTTTATGAAGGAAGATTTCTTTTATTACTTAGGTTCTGAAAAACAGCATGGCCTGTACATACAGACTTACCTGCAAGGTTAATATGGTCTTATTGACTGTCAAGGCCCACAGCTTTTCATCAAAGCTGCAGTTACCTTCTGAATATGGTATTTATCTCACATGGCAGTGCAGTTGGAAAAAAAAAAACATACATACAAGAAAATGTGTGACAATGCTCCTACTTCTGTTGTGTAAAATAAACGCATGCATTAACCATAGGGTTAGCAGTGCAATGCCTTCCTCTCTTGCTGTAAGAATTAGGCCAGTACTTAGTTCCTGTAGCTTATTGCTGCAGTCAGGGGCACAGAACACACCAGGATGTCAAAGAAAAGACTGCAACAAATGCGTGTAAAGATCTCTGTGCCAGAAGCACACGTGATGCCAGGAAGTATTAAGGAAACAAAGGCGTAGAGAGGGCATTTACCCAAATTCTTTAGCATTGTAATAGGTAGCATTTGTGCCTGGCTAGTGAGGTTACCTTCTTGCAGCAGACAAGCTGGTGATCGAAGAGGAAGAACATCCGCTGTTGGCTCTTGGCTTGAGGGTGGGAGATTTTGGTTAATTCCCCGGAATAGATGAGTTCTGAGCTTCTTACTAGGACGTCTTCACCCTGAGAACAGCACAAAGAACAGGTTGGTCTCAGCCATCTGAAAACAGGGGAGAAGAAATAAGCCCACAGTCTCACAGGAGACCCTCAGCTTGGGTG
>NW_009647512.1:1956780-1961495 GCF_000708025.1 Charadrius vociferus | reverse complement strand
GGGAAGGAGAGGCAGCCCCTGTGCTGGAGGACAGTCCTTGTCACATCAGGGAGACACTGGGCCCTCGGCACCCAGGGAATGGGAACTGACTTTGATAAGAACATTAGTGCATTAAATGAAAAAAATTTCCTTTTCCTGGGAGTCCTCTCAGGGCAGCTGATCCATCCCTGACATCAGCACATAAGCAGAGAGCTGAGAATTTTGCCTGACGTCCTTGGGGAGGGAGACGGTCTGGTTTTATCGAATCTAGGATTTAGAAAATTAGTAGTTTTGTTTCTTTTATTTAGCAAATTTTTTTAAGGTGTCTACAGGGAACTTTGGCTTCCTTTGTCACTATATCAGAGCTTGCCTTTCTGCTTATTAAGCAGCAATTCTGCTCATCTTGAGAGTTTGAAATACTCAAGATAAAATTGGGGGCAAGAGGAAAATAATAGGATTTCACTAACCTGCATGCTAATTTTATTCTGCAAGGAAAATGGGGAAGCAAAAATCCCAGGGAACATACAAAGGCAGCTGGCCTAGCTGGGTTATGTGCTCGACCTTTTCAGTTGTACTAAAAGATCACAGCTGCTTAAACAAAACCCCCACACAAAGAGGGGCAGCAGAACTGAGGTAGGGCTAGATAGAAGATCTTCCTGTAGGGAGAAGCTTTTGGAGGGGGAGAAGAGGGGCAACACAGAACACTGAATTCACAGGGAAAGTCTCTTACCTCCCAGTCTTCTATCGAACTCTGCCACTGAGCGATTTTGTCAATGTTCTCCAGCCGCCGCTTTCTTTCATTGATGAGCCGAGCAACGTTCTTCATGGCATTTAAGGCAGCTTCAACATCTTTAAAATCCCTAGGGTAGGGCAGAGGTGTTAGGCATGACAAAAATGACATGCTGTTATTGTACCTCCACACCAAAGAAGTGCAGTGTAGCATGGCCTAGGGCTGGAGAGCTGAAAACATGTGTTCCACTTGCAGTTCTACCACAGCTGTTTTATACTGGAAATTGGAGGTATATGTTTCTGTGTGCAACTTTTCAGACACGTGCTGGTTTTGAGGCACAGGTTATATAGTCTTGTAACAAATCCAGGCCCAGTTTGTGGAAGGGGAGGGGTAAGCAATCAAATTCAGCCACAGAGGTGTAAATATGAGTTGCTGGAAAAATCTCCAGGGGTTTCCAAGCCTTGTTTTTTGGTTTTCTTTTTCTTTTTTTTTTTTTTTTGCAACAATATACTCATAATGCCACTGTTTTTGTAGAGGGACTGATTCTGTCATGCATAGGTAAGGCAGTTCAGCAATAACTGGCTTAATTTTAAACAGGAGCCAATGGTTTATCTGGAAGGGTAGGAGAGAAGCTGCTCTACCCTCCCCCCCACACCATCTGCTGCTACCGGCTACTTCTGCTGAGTTTAGAGTAGCTGGGAAGGAGCTGTTCTGCACAACTTGTCTCTAACACAATTTTCAGAACATCTGTGTACTCCATTATGGAGCTTTCTGTTAAGAGATCAGCTTCAGAACAACATGCTTATAGATTTAATAAGACACGCTTAACAACATTCTTGAGAAATACCAGTGCTGTAATTAGGAAGGTAAAATTAAGTCAAGCCACAATGGACCAGTATCAACACTTTCCTTTAATACAGATTTTTCATGTTTTATTTCTGTAGCTAATTATTTCAGATGCTTGATTAAATGACAGAGTTATTTGAGCCAAGGGCAGTGCCTTCACCCTGAAACCGAGCAATGGATTTGGGGGCTTTTGAGCTAGTGCTGGGGCACCGAGTGTGTGTGGCTTGACTGCTGTAGGCCACGACTTCCCACTAGGGAAGAAGCATTGGGCAAAATTAATGACTACCACTCAGCCCTGATGTGCTCTGGTGTAGTTACATGGACATTTTGGGATATATTCAACCAGTGCTTTTGGAGGCAAAGTTTTCAACAGCACCACTGGAAACATTTAACTCCAAAGTACGTATGTGCTGGTATCACAGATAAGTGGGACAAATAAAATAAAAAAGTACCATTATAAGGTGGACCTTGCAACTCCAGAGCTCTAACAGACAGGAAAGTCTAGTGCTACTGTAATGGAAAATTATGTATTTGATAGAAAAATACTATTTTTTTTCCTGGTTTCTACAAGGTAACCCAGAAGAATCGTGGTCTTGGCTGCTCTTGGCAAGCTGCCCTCAATGCATCATTCTGCATTAGTCCACTTCTATGAGATAGGTCTCACTCCCTTCCCTCCCCACCATGCTGACCTACCTGTGTTGGGGGTTGGTGTATTTGAGCAGTTCAGCCAGTTGCAGTGGATATTTGCAGATTTTCTGCACAGGAGTCAGCAGAAACCCGTCCAGAGAGATGTCGATCATCTTCTGCAGCAGGCGGCAGGCTTCGAAGAAGTAGACGTACTTGTTAACTTTGGTGAGGCGGGACAGCTCCATGCAGGCATTGGGGTGGTTGTTGCAGTATTCAGAGTATATCTGAAACTCTGTTTGCTGCAAGGGAAATAAAGGGATTTACTGTCCATGTTCTTCAGGGTTATGGCCTGGGTCAAACTGCTGTGTGTGAGTTCCCTGTGTAGATCCCAGATTTTGAAGCCCAGAGACCTACAGCTGGGCATGGGTAGGGTATACTACAAGGTGCAGCTTCTCTGAGAGACTGAGACATTTCCTTGTATTCTGACCTGTGCTTAGCTGAATGTTTTTTATGACCAAATGAGCGGTTGTTGATCCTGCACTGACCTGAAAATACCACAGCTGCAAACTCAGGTCCAGCTCAAGAGTTTGGAATCTTCATACGTTTTTGCCTAAAGTAGCATGATCTGGCAGGGAGTATAGTGCTCAGAAGCTGAGGCACTTTGAAAATGTTCTTTCCACAGCCACAGTAGGGTGTGTTTGGTTGGGAGGGGGCTAACCAGGTGGGGGGGGGGGGCATTTATTTTGTTGGTTGGTTGTTTTTTTTTTAAATAGAGCTTCTGTTTTGTCAGATCAATTTCTAAATCCCCTGGCTTAATCCATGCTTAGCTACCCCTTTCCCATGAAGTCAAATTTACTTACATATTCCAAGAAGCACGAGCCAACCTCACTCAGATGTGGGTGGTCTTTGTTGAATTTCTTCTCTAGTGCTTTAACAAATTTCTTCTGGCACCTGTAGATGTCCTCAATATTCCCAAAGATTGTCTTCAGCTGCTCTTCTGTAAACATGTCAGCTCTTTTGCGGCACTGCTTAATGTAACCCTAGGAGGAAACCAGATTGGAAGCTTCCTGGGCGTTTGCACTGTGGCCTTTGGTTATCGACAGAAAACTTCGTGGGCTGTAGTTAGTTGTACACCAGGTTCCTGTACCCTCTTCCTCCATAGGTGCATCCATGTTTTAGCTATTACTTCCTCTAATATCAATCACCCAAAACATGGTAGACATAGAAACCAAGCCACAGTTACATCACTACCTTAAGCAGTGCTGTAATCTACACTTGAAGGAGCCCCGGCGCTGCTTTCTCTCCTGTTAAAAACAGCAATGGGGGGTTCTGACCCCAGCACTGATCCACTGACAGATTTAGGCCAATTAAATCCAGTTGTGGATCTGGTTTGGGTGCTCAAGTTAGGAAATGCCTGGTTGACTCAAGGGAGAAGGAGCGCACAAAGGACGTGGGGGGACACTGCAGGAGGAAAGGGTTGTTTCTTAAGCGTGTGCTGCTTTGCCCCAGTTGGGTCTCCTAGCAGGCACTACATTTTTGTGTCATTTCAGTGAAGAACTACGTTCCTGCAAAACTCTTACCAATTACCTTCATTTACCCCAGTGTATATGACAGCGTGTCTCTTTTAGAAGAGGTGTTGCAATATTCAGCATATTTGCAAGTGAAAGACCTAATTGGCTGAACATCCCCCAGTTGTTTTGATCTGAGCAGGACTTGCCTGAAGGCTGGAGCTGCTGATTATATTATCTCAGAACATATATTAAAGAGGACAGCAACGCTAGACATTTACTTTTCTCTGGCTTGGGAAATTCAATTGATTCCATTCAATCAGAGCCCAAGTGGGTGCTCCAAATACAGTACAGAGGCATTTGGGATATTGCTGTAATGAATTGTCTTCTGTTTTATGAGCTTGCAACACCATTTAGCAGAGCAGGCTCTGATAAAAATACAGTGTCATTTTCCGAAAAGAAAAGTTACCTGCTTAGGGTCACTCTGGGCGAGAATGGGCCATACCCTATGATCCTTGAGACAAGTTCTTACATTCACTTCCCCCTTTATTCTGTTACCTCACAAATGTCCTTCAGATGCTTGATGTAGTCTCTCTCTGTGCTTATGATCTCATTGATGACGTTGGTCCTCATTTGGTCTTTGGTGGTCTGCCCCATCCCAAAGCGGCGGGTGCCACTGCTGGAGTCGTCCTCTTTTCCACCTTCTACCTTCAGGGGATAATCTTCCATGGGTTCATCCTGGTTTACTCGCAGCTGTACCAGACACACAAGTAGTTCACTGTTTGTATTGCTAAATGCAACTCTTCCAAGGAAAAGAAGTTTGGGACAGTTGACTGAGTGACAGACAAAGATTGAGTATCACAGAATCATAGAATGGTCAGGGTTGGAAGGGACCTCTGGAGATCATCTAGTCCAACCCCCCCGCCAGAGCAGGGTCACCTACAACAGGTTGCACAGGACAGCGTCCAGGCGGGTTTTGAATGTCTCCAGAGTGGGAGACTCCACCACCTCTCTGGGCAGCCTGT
>NW_009647512.1:1948156-1956048 GCF_000708025.1 Charadrius vociferus | reverse complement strand
CTCTATCTGTTAGCCAGTTCTCAATCCACCCCACTGTCCATTCATCTAACCCACACTTCCTAAGCTTGCCTGTGAGGATGATGTGGGAGACAGTGTCGAAAGCCTTGTACTATTCTAGTATACTACTAGTATAAGGAGTGAAGAGGGCTGCTACGTGTATACTACTTGCAAACACATTTTCCTCTTGGGAAAGCTAAGGCCAAATAGTCAGTTTTGGGAGGTTACTTTCAAGGCACATGACAGCAGCTCCTACTGCGTGACATGGGTGGTTTTACATGGGCATCTCTTGTGGACGGAAGTCACAAGAATGATATGGAGTCCTCCAGAAAGAATACATACAAAATCAGGACAGGGAATGGTATATCAAGTGAAATCTTGTGAGGGGGCGAAACCAGTAAATAGTTACTTTTTTCCATAGCTTTATTGTTGTTCTCATACCTAACAGATGGCTTCTCAGTATCTGCTTCCCCACGATTATTTAAAGATAATATATTGTTAATATAAAAGCAGATGCAGACACCAGTGGGCATATAATGTGGTAAGGAATGGCATTACATTACAGGGCTGTGTGTGAAACTCATGGTTCCCTCATCGTGCCCATCAGATGGCAGCACAGCATGAGCAGAGAAAAACACCAGCGTTTTGTAGGCACATCGTCCTACGCAGTCTGTATTGTCAACAACAGCAAAGTACCTTAGTTAATAGCAGGCAATTATTGGTGCATTTCACTTAGTAGCTTTCTTTTATGGAGTAGTATTGTAGCTCTCAGAGTGCCCGTGGGAATATTCTGTACACAACTCAAATGATCAATCCCAGCACAGAGAAGTGAAAAACACTGAAGTAGGAACACGTGTAACAAGAGGCGTTTTTAGTACAATGACACAGAATTGCTTTAACCTTTTAATGTAGTGTCTTCTAGGTAGAATTTCTTACAGATATGTCTACATATAAATAGTGCATACCCATCCCTTGTCAGCATACGCATAGATGACATTTACTCACTGTTTACAGCTGCTGAAGCCCTCAAGATGTGCAATCCTGGTTTCCTTCACTGCGAGCAGAATAACATTGGCTGGTCTTAAACTCGGACCTTGGCCGGAAACTTGTGTGGAGTAACTGAGAGACCTGCAGATTTATCCAAGTCCCCGAGCATACCAGCCTTCCCAGCGGTAAGCTTGAGACGCAGGGATAATTAGCAGGAAATCTTTACTCAGATGCTTGAGTAAGTGTTGCAATTACTCTGCTAAAAGAACTTGTTACTCTGCATCCCTGATGGCTAGCACTAGTCTGCTGTCCCCTGAAATACTATCACAGGTTTTTGGCAGCCGGGACAACAATTCAACTTAATTGGTAACATGAAAGAAAAAAGGCCTGTGTTTTGACTGCAGAAAAAAGCAGTTCCATCCCCACCAGTGCTGAGCGTTTGGTCCTAGTAATCTTAACTTGCAAAAACATCCGCCCTTTGTAATAGCTGTCCAGCTGAGACTGTCTCCTGCGATCTGTAACAATATATTTCAAAACTTTTATAGCACTACCTGCCCCACTTCTCCAAGGACTTTTGCTACAGACACCAGATCACCTCGTATCACCTCCTTTCATGCTTCACCTGGTTTTTGGGTCACTTGTGATCTGAAGTGACCCGGATAAAGGGCTAAAGGGCTGGGAATCTCTGCCCTTAGGCACCTAATTGCCTTTGCAGTACTGAGGAGCCTGTGCTGAAGTGGTGAAAGCAGAGTCAGGCATCCACCCAAAGAAAGGAAAAAATCCCTTCCTCCTCCCAGCAGGAAAGGAGTGCGCAGAAGCTACCCAGGCTCTTGTTTTACCCTCCACTTGCACAGAGAATTCAGATGTGTTTCAGAATGCTCTGTTGGAAATTAATCCATCCTCTGCAGTATGCAGCTGGGACTGTGGGCTGTTCTGTATAGCTATTTCTATATGGTCTTTGTAGCTGGAACTGAGGGAGAGCATTGGCCCAAAACCATCAAGTATTTCACATCTCCCCCTCATCAGTTGTCCCACACAACCGCCAAGGCATTTTTTGTTTTTCTCCTCCATTTCCAAATGCCTGGAATACAGTGCTGTGTGGTAGCGCAGCAGCCTGATGTTGTTAAAACTCCAGGGCTAAGAGAAGGTGTGTGTGTGAATCAGGTGGTTGCATACTTTGGGACGTGGCATTGCACTGGATGCAGCACCAGATGGAGAAGGCTAAGTTTAGTGCCATGCTTATTCATACTGTCTGAAGCGGACACTACAGTGAAGACGTCTGCCAGCTGCATCTGGGATTTCTCTAGGAAAGTATTTGTTGGTTACTCCTGAAGGGGATGCTGTGTGCTTGGGCACAGACTAGCCAATACACATACGGGTAAGCAGGAGCCCAGGCTGCAAACCACCGTGCAGGGCAGCTCCCCAGCTGGCGCAGCTCAGCTTCGCTCCAGAGTCTGGGACAGAACCACCCTTGCCCTGATTTACTCACGTAAAGAGGGACTTCTCCACACTGGTCACAACTCAGATGGGAGGGCCTGATGTACTATAGCTATGTGTAGAGGAATAGTAGCAAGACATGTTGAAACAACTATCTCTAGCAGTGAAGGGGCTGAGGAGTCGCTACAGAACACTAAACCTGGAGAAAAAGAACAAACACTTGGTGCTAATGGAGAGGCGTAAAGAAACATCAAGCTCTTACCCGTACAAAGCTGGCTGGAAACCAGCCTTCACTGTCCAGAATCCTCCCCCACCACCACTCCTTGTTGGTAGCATCCATTACTTCAATGACATCGCCAGCCTTGAATCCCAGCTCTTGGTCATCCATCGTGACATGGTCCCAGAGGGCTTCTGCATACACCACGCTGCCATCACTGATGAGCTGTGGACAGAGCACGTCAAGCTGTCAGCTCCCCCCACAAAAGCAGCACAGTAGGCCAAAGTGGCTGCAGCTTTGGCACCATTGCTGCTGAGCCAAACAAGCAACTATTTACTCCCCCTGAGCAATGTGAAAAGGAGTTGGTGCTAGTCTAGCAGTTGCTTCGACTGACCTTGCTCTCAATAGCATTTAGTCAGAATTACTTGGACATAGTACATTTACTACCATAAAGAACATAAATTTGATGCTCTGGAATTTCTTACTGGTGACTGCCTCAGCCAGCAAACAAGGCTCAGTGGTACATTGTTGGTGGAGGATACTTTTGTGTTGCCAGTGCAGCCCAGCTTTGGTAAGCCTTGAAATAAAACCTTGAGCATCAATGTTTAGAGACATACTTCAGAGCAGAAAGCATTCTGAGGCCTCAGAGCTAGTCTAGGATGGGTAGAGCCTTAAGTCTTTAAGGTGGTTAAACTTAGCACTTAAGCTGCTTAAAATAAGTCTACTGGAGAGGTTAAGTAATTATGCTGAGGGACAACGGTTATTTACTACATGTCCCATAGAGGGCCTACTCTAGGAAAAAAAGGACCCCCAACAATTGGGAAAAAAAAAAAAAAAGAACAGAAAAAAAACCCCAACCTGCATGGCTAGAAGCTGTGAAGGGGCCCTTGAACGCAGTGGTGACTGTGTCTATATGTGCCTGATGCCATCCCCAGCTGTCCATGCACCTCAGCTACGGTGCAGTGGTGTATTTTTGCAAGTTGGTCCTGCCGGCCCCTACACCAGGAGAGCCTGCCTGATGCCCACAGGTTTATCATGTCAGAGTCTCCTCTGACTTTCAACAACTACAGAGTACACGCACAGGCTTCTTAGGGCCTGAGCATGACTGGGGCTGTCTGAACACCAAGGATTTCCCTCAGAAGGCAGAGTGTATATTGGAGTTCTGCTAAGAAGGACTTGCTTAAAAAGGACTTAAAAATTCTGGAGTTGCAGTGAAGCCCTATTTTTCTCCAGGAAAGTGATGCAATGATAAATTCTAGGAAGACAACGGCAAGAGCAGTCTGAGGCACAACGGAGAAAGAGAAAACCTGTACAAAACCCACTGTCCATGGTCTATCTCACAACATTGCAGCAGTGTCACCGCAGCCACGTAACGCACGTGTCTTCCGTGCTGGGCACCTTAGGTTGCTTGGTCACACAGTTAGTTACCTACTGCTCTGGGTTACTATTTTTGCACCTCACCAAAGAAGAAAGATGCATTTTGTAAGAGAACGTCAAGGTAATTGCGCATACAGTAAATCTGGAGAGAGTTAACGAGGCATTTGAAAGAAAATTCAAATACAGTCTGCCTTTGGATAGCAAATGGCCCTTCACTGAACCAGAAACGGCTTAATGCAGTGTTTCCATTTCCACAAAAATAACAGGATGATCGGGAAGGAGAGGATGAGGTGTTCCCACGTGTCTACATAGTCAGTGTGTTGGTGCTCCCCACACTGCTTTTCTCAGCTGCCGTCCACTGCACCACCCAGGGCTGGGTGCCTCCTCACTGCAGGTCTCTGCTCCTCACAGAGGTGAGCAGTCGCTGTGGTGGGGCCCAGTGAGTGGGGAACGTAAGGGACATGCTGCTGCCATACTGCCGGCCAGCGGCACAATGGGAAAATAATCCAAGAGTCTTAAACAGCGTCTCACTAGCCTAAGCTCCTATAGCAAGGACAGACTTTGATCACAAGGCAAGTAGGCATATGCTAATATGGGCACATATATATATATATAATGGCATATATAATGGGCATATGCTAATAGATCTTTGGGAAGAGTGGCATTCAGTGGGCTTTTCAACATACAAATTGTGACCAGCACATAGAGAGCATGGCTCTTTTGGAGATAAAATACCTCTGCTGTGTGCTTAAATATGCCACTGTGAATCAGTACTCTGAGTGTGATGTGGTAGCCGGCGCACAGACCATGACCATGACCGGAGAGAGACCAAAGGGACTTCCTCTGTAGCGTTTTGATGGTCACACAAGCAGAGCACCGATGATGTGAAGGCATTAATACCTTACAGCACCAAGCTGTCAGATCTCGGTATCTTGATGAGAAGATGGGAGACCAAGGCTGACCTAGCATTAACAGCATGTTAGGGTTGATAAACCCACCTCACAAGCAGACAGAGCCACATGGTTCTCGGAGTCACTGAAAGCCATGGGGCTGACTAGTGAGTCCTCAGCTAGTCCTATCCACTAATATTAAGATCTTAAATTTTCTCTATTCAACAACAGCCATACTGTGACTGTGATTTGCCAAATACAGAAAGTGACAACTGACCGATCACCAGCCAAACAGGCAGAGGCAGGCAGACAAGGCACGACCACAGACATTCTTGTGCAAAGGAGTAACTAAAAATACACCTGAAATACAGGCCAGGATTTGATTAACTGCCACCAAACACCATGTTTGTAAGGAGGAATGATCAATATGGAATCAAGCAAGAAATAAAGAATAAAAAAGATACTTTATCTATGCTTTGGATTGTCTCAGTTAGTTTAGTAGAGCAGCACTTGAAACACCTCCATGAGTGCAGGCTGACAGGCTCTGCCTGGTCTCCTCCCTCCACCGCTTCAGTCTGTGCTCGTGCACTGGGGGTGGGCAGGGGAGCAGACACAAACACTAAGAAGTGTTTAATGATCATCATGCTCAGTGCTTATTTTTCTATTAGCCCTGAAGCTGTACCTTATACTATTTTTTTTCAGTTGTATCCAGTCCAATTCCTAGGCTGATAAAGAAATATCAGATACCTCCAGTCTAACAGTCCCTTTCGCAGAGCAAATGCTAAAGGGTAACTCTGAGCCAGAACTGACATTTCCATGGCACAGAAGCACCTGCGGACTGCATGTCACTGCAGCGAGCAGAGCTCCTCTGTGAGAAGCATACTGTGACTGGGAAAAAAAGGGATAGGACTCTCACTGCCTGTCCCAGGAAGGATAAAACACACCAGTAGATAAAGATTTTCCGCAAAATGCGTTCAGCACGGCACAATCAGCCGGCTCTATTGTGCGAGCTGCTTATCTTCCATACAAGCATGTATTAAAGAGAATGCTCACCATTTCCAAGCATGGCAGCTCCTCAGCTCAAAAGGCTCACCTTACCACAGGTTTTGACCTTTGCAATTAAAGCAAGGTTTGAAAAACAACTGTTAATTTCCACATGAAACAACATTTATGTGGTGGCTTTGTAATATCAAGGACAACTCAGTACGTGTTCTTGAAGAGCCCAAACCCAGTCTCTAGATGAGAACCATTAGAAGACAGAAAACGCAAACCCAGCCACCCTACAGCTGCTCTAGCTACTGCAGCTGGCAGCAGTGAAAAAAAGTAAAAATTGGCTATTTTTCTTTGTTTATAACAACATTTACGTGTGTAGACAGCAGTGTTTGCAGCCCAAAGGCTTTACTACTAATGCTTTGAAACTGAAAATCGACCAGAGCTCTAATATTGCATTGGCATTTCTGTGCATCTGCAGCTGCTTCCCCTACCTCTCATTTACAAACACGGCAGACGCTGAGGGAAGGCGCCGGTAAAGCCGCGCTCGTGCAGGTTGCTCAGCCCATCACAGAGGGAGGGGGGGGGGATTGCTGCATTACTCCTCCCAGCAGAGCGTGTGCACAGGCTGCCAAAGAGGAGGCACATCCAGGGCTATTACACATAACTCCCCCAAATTAAGTCCCTTACACATGGGCAAACAGACCCACGTCTATCAGCCTGTTTGCATTCCAGCTACTCGGTCCCTGTTTGTCTCAGGCTGGACACTTCGACATAATTACCTTGTATGTCCTGGTCTTGTTCTGACAGGAGCTCCAGGCAATATTAACAGAGATAAAAGATCACGACAACTTACAGAAGGAGGGATGAAGATGCCTTTAGGAAATATTTATCTTTGAGCTACTCAGTTCTGTTTGAATAAAATTTGAATAGCTTTCTCTTGATAATGTGAAGTACACTAGATCATAAAGAGCTAAAAAATGAACCCAGGAGCATCAGAAGATACTGGGAACAGGGTAGTCCAGGGAAAAGGTGCCAATAAAATGGAATTTACTTTACAGCTCTGTGACCCTAAACCAGACACCTTGCATGAAGAGCACCTGAACCCAAGCCCTTCCTGGTGAACGAAAATGGTTGCTGTGAAGTCTGCATTTGTTGTTCAGCTCCCCCAGAACTTGCACGATACAGACCAAAGCTGAACTGGGTCAGCACATCAAATGTTTAAACCCTGTGGCAGTCCTGACCCCAGAGACAAAGCCCGTCACCCCCAGCTCCAGTTCCTTCACCCGTTGCTTTGCTTCCAGAGCTTCTCTTCTGCCTTCTCTCACGCAGAGTGCAGTAGAGGTAGTTAAAGAAAATTTTACTTCCACTCTTGCCCCAAAGTAGTGCTTCATTCACACAAATACTTATTTTTTCTGAATGTGGGTAGAAGCCAGCTAGCCCCTCTCTTGAACTGAACCCATGGGATAGTTTTCAGATCATCCTAACAGCTTGCTCTTGCTTCCTCTCTAAACTTTTCCTTTGCTGTTTAATGATGGACAACAGAGATGAAATTTATCTCATAGAGCTTCTGTCATCTGAACAGCGGGCCTTAAGTCTGAACGAGTTATCTTGATTGTCTTTAGGGAGCATCTCCCCTTTGTGGAGAGAGACAGGCACCCCAGGGGAGGGTTCATCTCAGGCATCTATCTTAGCATGATGAATTAACCAAGCCCCTGGGGGTCCTGTCTCCCTTCACTGCCAGGGAGGAATTTGGGCTCGCTAAGACTTGCTGCCTGGCCGCAGGGTGCCAGAACCACTGACACAACTCCACAGCCACAGCAAACACTTCACTGCTTCTTGCCACTCCTCTGTCTACGTGTTTCAGAGTAACACAAACCCTCCTTGCCGCAGCGTTACACCAGACACGTGTCCCCACACAGGCAGTGGGATGCATTCATTGCTTCAGAAGCGCAGACCTCCATGCCGTGCCCCCAGTCAAGCCATGCCCTCGGCAT
>NW_009647512.1:1907757-1948049 GCF_000708025.1 Charadrius vociferus | reverse complement strand
TCGGCATTCATTGCCCTTTTGCCTGTTGTGTCAGCTGCATATTTTTTCAGCACAGATTTTAGAGTACTGATTAGGGATAGTGGAGGACTCTCAGGCATTCACCAAACACTGCAGATCTCCATTCAAAATATTTTAATTTGACAGTGATCTCCTTAACAAATCTGAGATGTCAGTCAGTCAACATCTTCATCCAGTTAAGTGTGCTACACTGATATTCTGTAGCGCTGCTTTTTTAATCAGTGCCTGTAGTCAAACTCATGTGACATCTAGTACAGCTGCCTCCATTTACCAAACATTCAAAATTTGTCATCACATTTATTTGCTAAGAACTATTTTCCACAAAACCATTCTGACTGGCATTAATTACATTATTCCCTTTTATTTATATCATCTGAGTGCTGATTCCCCCTCAGAAGTGGTTCAAACAGATGGGAAGAGGAGGAGGGTCCCCCCGCAGCAGGCAAGGAGAAGCCTTAAAAACTCCTTTTATCAAGTGCTGCAGGAGGAGGGAAGCAACCCTTGTGGAACGCGGAGGAGGCAGAGCTGTGCCCCCTGGTATTTCAGCCTGCCTGTGAAGAGCACAGCGTGAGAGAGCATGCCAGGTGCATGTCCATCTGAGTCCAGTTAAATGTGATTTTTCAAACTCCAGAGCGATGCAAGAAGTTCTCAGTTCCTCACCCAGGATATGGGAGCTGATTATTATAAATGCAAAGCAGATCAACTAAAACTGCTTTAGACCATTTTACTTTTGGCTGAAATAGGCCAGGAAAGTCCTTATGAAAGAGTGGGGATAGTTACCTGTAGCTGAAGAGGAAACCTACTCATCTAGACCCTGTCAGTGCCCTCAGTACCCCAACCATCACCCTCCCATGACTTTTAGTTCAAGGGAGTCTATTAATTTGGGAACTAACATCCTTAAGCTTCAGCATCAGGAAACTACAGGAGCAAAGCCCTTCTCAAACCTGTTAGTGATCCACAAAAGGCTTTGTATCACATTTATAGTGAAATGTTGCAGTTGCTGGTAGTGCTTACAGTTAGTAAAGCTGTAAAATAGTTTCCATTTTAACCTTTCATACAAGTTTCCAGAGGATACTTATTTAAACTTAAGTCTGTAAGACATTTATTTTATGGTATAGGTGAAATACATTTTCACTCTTTCTAAACAAGCAGATACAATGCTGAGTGACAGGGTGACAAAACGGCAAATTAAATTCTATGCTGACAGACGTAATACAAGCAATATCTAACACAAATGACTGACTAAAGGAGCTGCTCCGCAGGAATGTCTTTAAGAAAACATCAGTCTGCTCCATCAGGGTCAGCAAGTCTGAATGTCAGGAATGACTCAGAAAGAAAGAGGGAAGAGGAGAACTAGATAAGGCACAAAGAGCAGCATGAATAGAAAGTGGGAAGAGTTTCTAGGCCAGTACAAGCTAAACAGACCTTGAGGCTGCAATAGAGAAAGGGGGATGGAGGGTGGCCACGAGATGCAGGCTTACAAGATGGTTATTCATAATGCAAGGATGATGGGTGCCCAGTGAAATCACTAGGCAAGAAGTTTAGTACAAAAGCAGTACTTTTTTCCATGTGGTGCATAATTAGGCTGTGCCACAGGATGCCACAGAGCCAAACACATAGATGATTTAAAAAGAGATTAAGCAAATGCGTGTCCTTCAAGGCCACTTAAACACGTCATATCAGGATACAGCCCATCAAGGATCTTAAACACACCTGGAAAGGCACACAAGGGAAAGAGCCAGCCCATACCTGCATCCATTCCTGAGCAGTTACCCCAAGTCACAGATAAGGGTGTTACTGGCTGGTCCTACAGAGCTGGTCTTAGGACATTAGGGTAGTAAAAAACACAAAAGAAAAGAAATGTTACCCACAAATACTTCTTGAAAATGGTGAGCCCTGAAAACTCTAACTTGACAGGGACAGATATGTTCCCTGAGGTACAGCAACACTCTTGTTCAGGTGGAAAATGAGCAATTCCTAACACAGTAATTACAAGGACATTAGGATGTCCTCTGGGGTAGGACTGTTATCGTCCGGGCTGGGACTCCTCCGGCAGAGGTAAGCGCAGCACTTCCACACAGCTTTGACATAACAGATCCCACACGCTTTATCCTACCCATGCAAACACTCACCAGGCACATGGAAGAAGGTCAGGCCACACACCTGGAGTAGCCATTCGTCCCTACCATATGGATGCCCAACTTCCAGCCTTCCCCCCCCCCCCCCCCCCCCAATTTTTTTTCCCCCCCCCCCCCCCCCCCCGCCTCCAAAAAAAGGGAGAATGAAAGTGTACCCAGGGAAAATTGGCTGTTCAGACATTGCCTGGGAGGCTTACAGGGAGAACGAGTCTTGAGCACAGGTTACAGGGGTGGGTATGTGCCGCATCCTCACTCAAAATGTTCAGAAAGGCCTTTACAATTAAGAGCTCCAAGGACCTCAAAACCTCCTGAAGGACTCAAAGCCAGAGAACTTAAGTCGTTCCAAAGCTCTAAATCAGCTTAAACAGCTTAAACTCATCTAAGACCTTAAAGTGTTTTAAGCATTTTAAACCCATCTAAAGTCTTAAAGTGGCTTAAGGAGCTTGAAATACTCTAAGGCTTAAAAGTGGTTTAAGTATCTTTAGTTTTTGGCTAACCCACTGCTCACACCTCTCCCAATTGCGTGGCACCTATCGCTCCAGGTTAAGGTAGGATCCAAGTGCCACAGTCCCGTTTACCCCAAACAGCCCAGATCTCCGACAGAATCACTCTTTTTACCCCCATTTCCAGCTATTCTGGGGTGCTCTGGGGAGCGCTGAGCCCCTCTGCCCCGGCTCAGCACAGCTCCCATATCCCATGGCTGGACGTGGGTGCACACAACTACTGAGGTTGGCGACAGGGTTCACTGGGCTGCTGCCGTAATGGAATCAGTCACACACTCTTCTATTTTCTTTGGTTTCAAAGACTGGAAAGGGCTGAGGCCTGGGCTTGAACTCTCAGGGTTGAACAAGACTTTGACCTAGGGCTCACACATCTACAAAGTCTCTAGTTTCTGGTTCCAGCCTGGCTGCAGATGAAACCCCTGTCGGACTGACTCCCCTCTTCACCTCACCAACAGTTTTGAAGACTACATTTACTGCAGAATATGAAGCACATCTGGTTAACACAATTTTTACGTTTTCTGATGCCCTGATTTTAACTGCACAGCCTGGGAATGGAAATAGCTCAGGATGTTTCTGTTTGGTTGTTCTCACATTTGAGTGATTGCTGTCGCATCTTTTTTACGCTACTGTTTCTCAGGCACCCAAATAGAAACTATTTTCTTTAGACGATTTTACTTAATGTTACATTAACACATTTTTATGTCACTGATGCTACAAACTTGCCCCATTCTCCTCTTGATGCTGCCTGCAGCACTACCCTTCCTCTGTGCACATCCCCTTGGGACACTTCCCATCCTTTTCCCTCGCTGCAGGACAGCTCCAATTCCACTGCCTCTCCCCTGGCTTAGTTTTGAGATTTTTCCTTTCTACCTCCCTTTTTGCTTCCTCTTTCACCATTATTTCTTTGGACAAGTGAGGCACATGCTGTAGAGATCCCCCAGGGAGATGTATCCAAAACAGTTCAGCTGCAGCTCCTCCAACACAGGGATTTATTGAGAATAAATGTTGTATCCTGGCTCGTTGCAGAAGCAAAGGAAAGGGAACCATGCAGTTCCCAGAGCTCTCCACCCGCTGATGACTGTTGCTATTCCCTTCCCCCAAAGATACAGCAAGTTACAGAATCAGTTATAGCTTGAAGGCAAATTAATCTAAATTTGTTTTACAAATAAGGTTAAAGAAAACATTTTAAAGCAGATACAAACTGCGTTGCTAGCAAACCACTCTGAATCATCAGAAGGTCAGCATCTCTTTGGGCTTACAGCAGGCAGTAAGCCAGAAACACAGTGCACGGCTTTCCTTTTCATGTTTGCATGATTTAATTTTAATGGAATACACTGCAAAGAACACGCTGAAATGATTTTTATTGCTCCTATCTCCTGTGAAAACATCTCCCCTGGATTAACAGCACTGTGCCAGAGTCTGTACAACACTGGTAGGTGCTGGCGGGTATGCTGGGCCAACAGAGATTGTTCAGCAATTTCCATGACCTGGCTCTCAAAGATGGTCTCCCCATGTCAAAAGAACCATGCACAGTTTAGTATCTGCTTCCTTTCTTCACCTTCTCCTGAGAGAGAAACCCTGCAGGGTTTTGGTGACCCAAAACTTATGATTTCTCCCCTCCCCAGCCCGCCTTTCTGGTGATCTCTCTCCCAATGCACGCACACTGGTTTAGATCCTACGTCTACTAAGAATTGCTGTCTGTCCTTTTCTCTGAAAATGGGGTAAAGGAAAATCTGAATATCAGATAGAGAGAAGAAAAAGAACAAAAATCCTTGATAATGTCTCACTGTCAGGCAAAGGAGGCTGCCTAGCCTTTGGTTTTGGTTAGTATCTGTAAATATAAAAACGAGTCATTTCTTTTGTAGTCCCTACAGAAGGTTCTTCAAGGTGAGTACACTCAAAAAAAAACCCAAAACCCCACCCAACCGAAACCCAAAACCACTAACCTTTTCATATTGCAAGTGTCCTGTGTTAGGTAAAGACGACTGAGTCAGGAAGCAGCAGGTTCCTGGGACCTTCCGAGACCCTGTACTATTATGCTTTTGAATATATCCATTTTATTCATTTCTCTCAGGTCCATACCGTCTGGATGAAGAGATCTAATGGCCTAAACAAAGCTAAAGCCTCAAACCAGAACCACATTCATGCTTCCAAGACCACACTGCAAACAAGCTCTCTTAACTACAGGAGATTGAAGCACCTACTGTTCCTCCTGCAGAACACAGCTTCTTTAGTGCAAATAGGAAAAGGTCAATGTATCTCCTTTTCCCCACAGGTTCTCATTTTAGTCTCCTTGACTCCCTACACCACCCTCCCACAGTGGCCACAGGCTTTTCAGTACGACAAAGTAGTTTTACAAAAGCAGCTCAGTGCAGAGCACATTCTGATAAATCAGGCAGCAATGGGATACTGCGGTCCCTGGCTCTCCTCTAGCGTCTAGTGGAAATCTTCTCACTACATAATTAGATAGTGCTTAGTATAACAAGTCCCGACTCCTGGGTGCGACAGGTGTGAACTGGGATACTAAAAATACTTAGTCACGACTCCTTAGCAGCCCATCTTTTCTTAATCTCCTGCTGGAACTATTTCATTTGGTGAGGTGAGGAAAGCTGTGTTAGGTTGGTGCTGAGAGATCCTGGTGTAGCTCTTTAGACTCACATGCGATGCCTATATACATACAGTGTTTGTGTTTCCATACCAAGTTTGCCACAACTCTGCAGACACACAACGTGCCAAGACCAGACAAGATCATGATCCAAAACAACCACGAGCAGTCAAAACCCAGCTCTACTATGCTGTTCTGAGCCACATTATAACAAAGGCTATAGACACTGGGCCTATAAATAACATTCACGTACTGCCCCTACACAGTGGTCACTACAAACCAGCACAGATTAGTGGAAGACAATATACTAATTCCATTCTTGTACATATATCCTAAATGGATGCAACACCAAAAAAGCACAAGATTTTTAAGTGGGGATGCTCTGAAAGTTTGGCTCCATGCCCTGTGTCACCTTGGCTTTGCCCAGCAGCCTGCTCTGGGTAGGAGCTGCTGCAGGAAGGAAGGAAGGGGGTGAAGGCATCCCCCTTGTTCCCTCAGCTGGCGGAGGCTCCACTTGCTCTGTCACCAAGGGACAGCAGATATTCAGGTGCCCAACATGAAATTGGTGCACTCTGGAAGGAAAAGCACACTGGAAGGGACTGCGTTAGGGTGGCCCTCCCTGGAGGGAGAAGGGGAAGACGTGGGACCAGAGTCCTGCACCAGGCCCTCGTTCCAGAGAGGCCAGATCAGCTGGGAAGCTGCAAGGGAGAGCAAATTCCCAAATTTCCCTCTCCGTGGTCCTTTATACCTGACCGACTCCTCTGCTGAAAGGTTTAACTCAACCTTTTGGTACCTGAGGAGACGTTTTTCTTTTAGCATTAGCAGCATAGCTGACCTGACTATCACTCTTATCAATCACAAACGCAGAAGGCTTGCATGCGTGTAACAGGATAGAGAATGCCATTCATAGAACACTGTGAACCTTCAGCAGGTCCATGCTACCACTTTGAGTCCCATTTCCACCACTGACGAATGCAGACACAGAGTGAGTGCGCTGTATGGGACAACCACAGTCATGCCTGCAGTAATCCCAGCAAAGAAAAGATAGAAAGATTCAAATAAGACATAATTTTATTCTAGAGTTTCCAGCACATTCTGTAGTTAACAAGCCCGGTGACACAGCATAAATATCAAGTACTCCCCCTCTTAAAATTTTTCTTTAACCTGCATAATGGGACTTCTTTTAGTGTTTCTTTCTTTAAATCAAACCACTGGAAGCATTAATTAAAAGTAATTGTTGATGGTATCATCCTAAATGCTCACTGCGTGTCTTATCTGGCCAGCTCATGTCTTAGATTCCAAGAATAAATCACAGAGACAGCAGATACCACATATCACCACAGAAATGAGTTTAGCCTGGGAGAACAAATTAAGAAAAGATACAATCTAGAGCCCAGATCCCCCTTGGACTCACTCCTGTTCATAGATGCTCTTGGCACTTGCGAGGCTCAAAGTAAAGCAGTAGCAGGGCAAAGTTCTTGCCTGTTAAATGTCCTGGTGAACTTGCCCCACGCAGGGGCAACACGAACTACCTGTGCAGGGCTCAGGGAAGCAGTACCCTTCCCCATCCCTGCACGCTGCTTTGCCACACAGCTGGAGCACACCAGCACTGCAGTGGCAGAACCAGGGAAAAGAGTTGAGGCACAGCTCTTACTTTGCACCCCAGGGAGAGGAGGAGTCATCCAGGAGCCACAAAAGGGCTTGGCTGACATGACCCGGTCCACAGCAGGAGCAGAGAGCACAGTGGGCAGCAGGCACCCCAAGTGCTATGCAGATGAGCAGTGACCGTGTGGCTCCCCCTTTTCCGGCCATGCTGCTCCCTCCCTGGGGCTACGGCCCAAATGCCATGGCAGAACCTGAAGTTCAGATGACTGCAGGGAAAGCAATCACAGCCTTCCTGCAGAGCACCCATCTCTTGTGTCAAATAAGCGCATTGAGAGTAAAGAAAAGAAGCCAACTTTGTTGACTGAAACGCCAAAGGCCTCTTCTTCCCCACCATCCTGCTATCACCCCCTGCAGCCCCTGCACATGATTCAGGCATCCTTCACCAGCTTTATTTTTCCTGGGCTTTATCGGCCATCATAGCTTCTTCAGCCAAGATCTGAGGCAGGCTTGAATGAGTCACAACTAATATCAGACTAATTAACGCTTATATGTCAACTGCAGCTTCCAGCTGAATGCACATGGCTGTAGGTGAAGATGAGGAAGGAGAAAAAACACTGGGTTCCCCATGACAAAACTTGACACAGATACTTCAGGATTAGTCAGGTATCAAACACCTAGATAAGCAGTGGAAAAAGAAAATTAAAATTCACCTAACATTAAATATTAAGAGGAAAAGTGTTCCCAGGCTCTTAGCAACCAGCCTTAACACCTGTGGCAGGCAGTGTTATAACACATATCTCCAATGAGTACTCTGTATAATCTTGCAATTTGTCTTATCAGAATTTTTAAGTGCAAGAACAATTCTGCATTTTTTGCTCCTGAATATTCTGGTACCAATAATCTGGTGAAATTGCCCTATGCAGGGGTAATGCAAATTGCCCCGTATAGGCAGGGGGGAGGCAATTTCACCAGAGGTTTCATTACCTTTTTCTATAACATACTTTTCTTCCAGGTTGTCCCTCACTGTCTTGGAATCCTCACGGCCCTTGAAGAAGGCCCTTGAAGAAAACAGTTCTTTGCTTTATTTCTGTAGCAGCAGCTATGTCGTCTCCTGCTGGGGAAGTGTCGGGTCCTTAGTGTCAACAACTGCAATGTTTCCCAGAGAGGAGAGCTGCCCTGCAGGAAGCAATGTGGCAGTTCTGTACCTCAGAGGCATTAACTGCCCAAACTCATGTTATTCCCGAGACTTACATCTTCTCTCTAGTATCAGCAGTGAGCATTTTTTGGGGCTCCGAACAAGCAAGACACTCCTCCACCTCCCACTGTGCACACTGGCTGCTTCTGCACAAGCTTTGATGTGTCAAAGGAGCAAAGGCACATGGCTCTGGCTCCCACAGGCACAGCCACTGTAGCTGGGCAGAGCAATAACAACTTTTTGGAAATAAGGACACCATACCAGGTATGGTGTAGATGTGGTAAAAATGTGCCAGGGAGAGAAGGGAAGGAAGAGGCTGCAGTGTTGGGGGAGCACTTGCCTGCTCACAGCAGCGCTGTGCCTGCCCCGGGAGCCCACCATCGCCAGGTTTAGTATTCGGTCCCTTTCAAACCCAGCAGAGTCCTTTAGTGACCAGCAGGATAGGGCGTCCCCAAACTAAGCAAGCAGCAGCTAGCAGAGGGTGAATTGCTTCATCACCACAAGACCAGCTCCAGCTACCTAATCAGTTTTCCAGGACACTAAATAAAAAGGAGTTCCTGGAAAATTTCCCTGAAGCACCTTGCTAAGCAGACTGTATCAGGAAGCTACAGTGTCCAGTTCAGTGACAAAAGCCACCCAAAGAGCATTTCAGTGACATGACACCCAGTTAAACAAGAGCATGAGTCCTTTCATGAATCTAGGATCAGTCTTGGCTGGCAGATGTTTGTGCTCAGCTTACCCCACATGGCTTCTATGTGTTGAGCCAAATGTTCGGATTATGAATGGAGTCGACCTACTGGATACTCTCCAGAGCTACATGTGTACCTGCAGGCACTGTGAATAACTGCGGTTCTCGTCTAACATCAGATGTGTTTTGCACTATTTCAAGATACAGAGCAGGCAAGACGGCAATAACTGGCAGTTCAAACACATTGCAGGGGCTGCCACGATGCCGAGGTCTGTTACTGCTCCCACTGCTGTCGAGAGAAAAACACTCACCCACCAGGTGAAGGGTGAGAGCTTCTGAGCACTCGAGCGCTTTCAGAGCCTGCTCAAACCTTGTGCATGATCTGCCCTCACAAGCAGCCGCCAAAAGCTTTCTGTCACTGACACCTATGACCCCAAAGCCATACTTTGGTCCCTCAGTCTGTCATTTGAAGATGGAGCTATGCTTTCACATCTTTCACTTGTCCTTTCCAATAATCTTTTTTCCACCTTACATCATAAAGTTACGATCTCAGCTGTAGCTAAGACTATAGGTATAGTTTAAAAGGGAGAGAAAACAGATTTGTTTGAAAGCCAGAGTTGTGTCCTGAGGTTTGGGTTTGGGGTTTGTTTGTTTGGGTTTTTTTTGAAATTGTAACTTCAGAAAACAACATATACTGGATAGTTCCAGTGGCTGTTTTTCACAACTTCTATCTAATAGAGTTAACAGCCTCATTTGAGATTTTTAGTAATTCAAACCTGTTCACGTACATAAGAGATTCCCAGAAGAGTGCAGCGAGCAGGGGCCTGCTGCTGCCCCACACCCAGCACTGCAGGAGACCCTCCGCTCAGGGACAAGGATGTTCCATACTCAGATGTAACTCAGAAAGGAGCTCAGCAAGTACAAATTTCATTTGTGTGCTAAAGTGATGCAGTTTTGTACAACACTGATGTATTACACACAATCACATAAATAACTGGTACAGAGTACATCACTCGTGAGGACAGAGACAAAATCACCATCTGGCCTTTCTCAACATCTCCAGGAGGAATAAACATTCAGATCTGAAAGGACTGCAGTAACTTCAACCATTAGTGCCAGCAAATGCACTGCCCTCGTGAAAGCTGTACTTAAATTGTAGATTACCTAACACACAAAATGAAGGATCCTGGTTTGGGTATTTTGCACAGTCTCCAGCACAAACACAAGCAACGTCCTTCAGAACAGTGCACCATGTCCTCCTTTCCAGTCTGTCTTCCTCCAGGAACCAGTCTCCTTCAATGCCACCACGTAGAGGGTCACTCCATTGAGGTGCCAATGCCCAAGTCTGGAAGTGCTGTGATGTACAGGGCTGCTGATAAAACGTCATCGAGGTGAACAGGCCTGGAGTGAGCACACTGCTTTGCTGCCCTTCCCTCCTAACAGCTCTACAAGAGTGCTCCTTGAGTCGCTTCCCCACTGTGCATGGCTACTGCTGGCCAGTGAGCAACATGTGGCCTGTGAGCCGTGTCCTGTGCTGTGGTTCTGTGAGCCATTGTAATACACGTAGCAGTTAAGCACCAAGATTTAATAAAGGAAACCAGGTAAAAGCCAACAAAACACTCCTTCCACACTGCTGCAGTGTTTATTCAGCCTGAATTCCTGATGCACTCTATTGATCAATCACTTTGGCTAATTGGGCATTACTCATGCCACTGCACAGCACAACGTTCACAATGGCAGAGCAACCGAGGCATTACGGGGTTCAGCTTTTTACAGCAGGTGTTTACATGTAGCAGGTCCTTGTGTAAGGGCTCGTTATAGGATGACTGTCCCTCTGCAAACAAAGCAGCAGCACTTGGGGCTTCTCCAGGGCTGAGAAGTGCTACGTATAGGCACAGTATCGTCATCATTAGGAATCGAGGCTGATTAGTGCCACGGAGAGCAGTTATGATTACGCAGGTTGGTTCTGTTACCTTTTTTTTGGTGATCCAAACCGCAAGGCACAGGTGATGACAGGAGGAGAGTGAGGGGAGCAGGGTGGGGAAGGAGGTGATGATTAAAAAACAAAGGAGGGATACTCTGAGACACACAGTTACCGTAACAGCAGACAAGCAGACCAGAGGCAGACAACGACATGCTGACCTGCTGATTTGTCGCCCAGTCCTGGAAACCCCCATGCACCACACCACTACCGGTAGTCCTTCTTCAGTGAAATGCCAAAAGAAACATCAGCACCACGTTGACGATGATGAGGAAGAGCAGGATGACAAAGACCACTACCCGCTGGGTCTCCGGGTTCATATTGCAGCGGAGGAAAGTGTGAAGCGCACTCCATTTGTGCCTGCTTCGGTCAGGGACCTTTGCCATGGCTTCAGCCCCCAGGAGAAAAAAAAAAAAAAGGCAAAAAAAAAAAAAAAGCAGGCTTGTTAAGTGACTGCTGTACAGCCCACAGCAGGGGCACGGATGGGGGCAGAGGGCTGTGAACAAAAGCTGTTTTGCAGCTCTCAAAAGCAGAAGTCTAAATGGTTCGACACAACCATTGCTGGTCCCGCACAGCACGTGTGCCAAAACGCCCCCTCCCCACCCCCTTATCTCAGGGGGACGCTTATCAGCGCATCCGTGGGTTTCCACATCTTCTTTGCCGAAGGAATCGTCGCCATTGCTTTAACAGAAGGAAGACATTGAATTCTTTCTTGCAGAAAGCCCGAGCGTGCCGGAGCACTGCAATCTGGGCTGAGATATTGGCTTTCCAGAGAGCGGCTCAGCTATTTGCTGGGCGCCGTCTCCAGGATACATGCAGGCCTTAGCAACGCGGCAAGCCCAGCCCGACGTGGCGGTGTGCAGGGGAGGCTTTTAAGGAGGGTCAGGAGTGGATTAGGCGGCTGCTTTTTTAAATCCTTCCACCCGCACTAAGAGTGTGCCAGCAATAGAGCCGAGTCCTGCCAGCAGACAAATCCCACTGCTCCGAGTGGGGCTGGGGAAAGCCGGCCGTGCGGCAGTGCAAGGGCACGGCCAGGGCACGCACGGCTTCCCGCACACCTGAGTGGGCAACGAGCGGCTGCGTGTTTGCGAGGAAGATGGGGGGAGATGAAGCCCTCTGAGTGGGGGTCCAGAAGTGGCTCCTGTTGGACTCCGATTCCTGGCAGGATCCTGGAGCCAGAATGTCTAAAGGACTTGGCTACCTCTGCCAACACCTCCGTGCCACTGAGGCACTTAAACCCCAAATCTCTGCAACCGGAAAACCTCTAGTCAGCTCCACAGAGCCCTCAATGTGCTTTTATGAACTCATCATTTTGCTGCTGGAGTGTGAAGTTCACCAACCATCAAGCTGCCCGGGGAACACTCACAGATGCCCCAGCCAAAGCACAGCTCCTACCAGGGGCTGACTGGGATGAAAGGGCACACTCCTCCTTAGAAAGGTCAGGGATGGTCCTTGAGAGCTCCAATCACAGACGGGCTTTTTGACTACAGTTGCAGCCCTTTTCTTTCCTCTAGACAGCAAAGTGGAGCCCACCTTTTACTCAACAGCCAGCAGTAACAGCACCCCCCAGGAAAGGAAGAGGCAGACACAGTATTCAGGACCTTCACTGACAGGAGGTAATTCCACATCTTCCAGTTCTCATGTGCTCACCCCACACACACATCCCCTGGTGAAACTGAGAAACAGGAATCCAGCAATCCAGCTCCTGGAGCTACGGCTAGGTCATACAGTAGCTAGTGCACAGAGCTGGGTCCAAGGTGGATGACTCTGCACTTTACCCAATAGTTTCAAACATTAAAAAAAAAAATCCGAACCCCCAGTGTGCGTGTATATATATACACATTCCTAGGGGTAGGAACTAGAAGCCACGGCTCCCCCCTTAAACATACCAACTGCTAAATGCCTACGGTGGCATCCATCTCTGGGAAGGGCAATGAGGGAGCAAGCCACATGACGTGGGTATGAACTGAATGCACGCAGCTGCTATCCCAATTAAGAGAATGCATATTAAAAAAGCTGTCTTTTTTTCAGGTGTTAGCACATCAATGCCCATAATGTTTTTTGAAGATCTGTATAGCTCCTGTATGTACCCTGGAACACAGCAGGTGAGAGATTTAAAAGGGAAAAGGTTTAAGAGTTATGGTCTGGCTGGGTACTTTTCGTTCATTTTATTTTTTCCAAAATTGTGCTAGCCTCAGCAGGGGTTATATAGAAAGTGATAAGCAGTCAAACAACTTCCACCATCTCCTTACGCTTCTGTAACATTTAAGATATCAGTCTTTTTCAGCCATTATAAAATCAAGTCTAGAATTATTTCAGTTTGCTGGTTTCTGAACTTAAAGATCCTGCAAATCTCCTTGTCTCTAGCCTAAATATAGAACAAGGGGAATAATGCATAGGAAGAGGGCTTGTGCTCTCAGTGAAGCTTCAAGACCTGAAAAGCAGAACTTCACATATGGAGCAAACTACTGGGATCCACAGGCTGCCCAAGCTCCCAGGTGTTTGAGTTTTTGGCCTGCATTTGCTTAATGGCTTTGAAAAAACAATTCTCCCTGCCATGCGCACCACAGCATAATACCTAGATCCCTAAGCTTGCAGACTTCAATTTAATTGAAGTACTTCAAGTCCATAGTTGACTCTCAATAATGCACCATTCATGCAAATCTTGTCTGGTTTTGAAAACTTTTCATGAACTGATTGAGTTTGGGCATAAGCCACCGAACAGTATTTGGGAGAGATGTGGATCTTCCAAAGCTAGTCATAGTGAATGGGAAGCACGATCACTTATACTTTTTTGAAACCTGCACAGCAACTACCATCTTCTCTAATCACTTAGTTACACTGAAAAGAAATCTATAAACTCCAGCGACCCACCAAGACACACACTGGTGAGTCAGGCTGGTAGAGGTATACTATTGGTGCCACAGGATACTGGGCAATTTCTAAAATCCACGATGATGTAATTCTCCAGTAGTCTCCTGAAATTTTTGCCACTCATGAACATGCTCAACCATTTGAAGGTAAAAGCACAGAAAGTTTAACTGAATATCTATAAAGACATCTTAAAGGGGAAAGTAGTTTACTTCTTGGACACTGCTCAGAGACTGCCTGGAAGTAGAAGTTAGGGGGAAACTGATACCAAGATGAAAATGCAGGGAAAAAAAAGATGCAAAATTGTAACGGAGGGAACATTTTCCCCTAACTTTGTTGGAGCTGTCTCTAAGAAACATCCTAAGCCACAGCTACTTTCCTTTGCTTTTCTGATGTACAGACCCAAGTGCCCTCCTGCGCTACACTGCCTGGGCACATATAACATGTTTCCCTTGTGTACATCTTGGAGCATTACACAATTAACATTAAGTTGCAGGTGCCCTTCTGACCCCACAGCGAATAAGAAAGCATGAGTAGAAACTGGTTTCGACAAGGACAAAAACAGCAGAGTGACTCTAACTGTGACCTGGCTTTTGGTTTTACCGCCCCCCCCCCCCCCTCAAGAATACCCTCTCACACACCTCCCCGCAGAGAATCCCCTCTCACAGTCCTTCGCAGAGTCTGCGCGTGGGGGAGTTACTTCCATGGTAAGTCTAAGTGTTTGCAGTGGGGGGGCTCTGCAGCTCCCGCCTCACGCTGCTAAACACCATGTGGCATTTTTCTACGACAGAAGTAAAGCTTCATTATTATTCCTCACTGATCAGACATGCTTCTGTGGTAAGTGGCATCAGAGGGAGATGAAATAGCTAAAGGTTTTACCTTGTGGCTTGTAGTAGAGTGGGATTTAGTTTATGTAACTATCGCCAAGGGACCATATTTCATGTAAGTGTTGCACAATCTTCATGGGAATCTAATTTGCAATTGTAATAATTTACTTCCAGTCCTTCCTCTAAGAGCCATCCTCAGCCAGGGCCGCACCAAGGGAATACCACTGCCACTCAAACGGTGCAAGTGGTGAGCGCAGAGCAGCCTCGATAGCCCGATCACACACAAAGCCGTGCTGCAGCCACAAAAGTCAGTCAGTGACCAAGCCTTCAGAGAGTAAATTATTCAAGAACCCCCAGTCTAATATTAGATAAAGCAGAAACAGAACGACACCCCTTTGCTTTTCATCAAAATGATACTAATTATTGTCCAGCCCTTACTCATCACCTTGCTTGTTTGTGCAGCAAATGGGGCTGAGGCTTTTGAAGACTGTTTTAGATGTCAGCTTTCGAAGGCCAGGAGTGTACAGACAAACCCACTTTGCCAAATGAGAAGAGCATTTCAATACTGTAGCAGCTGAACTGGGAATTGAAAGGCACGTGTAGATAAATGTGAAAAATTAATAACTGTAATAAGCAACACAGGTGCTTCAGTAGAACAGGCAAATAAATAAGTGAGGGGACAAGCAGTAAAGTTATATCTGGTGCCCTGGGAAAGCAGGGAGCACATGTGCCAGAGGGTGGCCCCTGAAGGCAGCTATGCCAAGGGACCAGCCCCGCCGCCAGCACCTTTCCCTCTCTCACAAGAGAGCAGACTTGGAAAGCAAGGCTCTGAGGAGTAAGCTAGATACCACGGCTAAAGCACATTTCCAAGACGTCCTATATGTGACTTCGCACAAACAGGGATGTGCTTGCTACAAGTACAAAACACACAACACAATTCAACTCCTCTTAAAGCCGAGTACACATTATTATTGTAGGAGCAAATAAACTGTGCTCTAAAAACTACTAGAAGAAAAAAGAACATTCTTATCATGTCATTTAGCAACACCCTCTCTCCAATGAGGTGAAAAATGTGTCAAAATATTAGCAAGACAGGGGACGTAGTACTAGAATTGAGTCTGGATTAGGCCCATCCGATATGCAGACACATACTTTTTGTCCCAGCCACGTCGTTCTCTGCACAGGGCACAGAGCATGGGCAAACCAGGCAGTCAGCTCCATGGTGTGTTTGCCTGCTCTGTTCATACCATGCAAACACAGCACTGAGTATGCAAATACTAACTTCTTTAAAAGTTTTCCTGAGATGTTCTGCAATAAGGTATCTTCTGAGGTAGCATTACTGTCTCTTTTTACACCAGTGAAGCCACAGACACAAATATGAACTTCCCTGTCCTTCTAGTGTCATCACAGGCTGTTCAGATGCTGTGTATACAGAACTACAGAAGAAGAGAAAACATTCAGAACACACAGAAACCTCCAACAGTTCAACAGTCAAAATAACAAAATTCACCTGGACCCATACAACTGGGTTTTCTCCCCCTGTAACTTTTCTTTGACATAAACCCCACCAAATTATTACTGCCCTTTCCATAACACAGAGCTGTTGAAGAGCTTCTCGGGTAAGAAACCTCTATCAATTTTTATTTTTTTAATTAGGTGATGAAAATACTTCCACCCACCAACACTAGGGTGATCAAACCATTTCAAATGCATCTTTCAAAACAGAATCCAGACTCTGAGTGGACGTTCAATGGACAAATTTCTACTCAGTTTTCAGTTCAGCAACTGAAAACAAGGACAGAGAATTTAATTATGAGAAGGGCAAGCACTGCTACCTGCAAATCAATCCCTGAAAACCAAGTTTCCTTAAGTCCCAAATACGCCACCATCACACTTTGCCCAGCATCCAAACTAAGCAACTATCAACCCTGTTATGCATTGAATGAACCCCCAGTACCAACTGCAGCTAGCACCTCCCAAAAGGATGTCATTCACTATTGAGCCATGGCCAGCAAACATCAGAACAAGTACAGCTTCTTAAACCACATATGATCATATATTTCTAAAATGGAAAACAGTCTGTCAAAGGCCCACATTTTGCTCTGAATTTTACAGTGTGTAACACTGTGTTACTAGAACACAGTTACTCCCACTGCATGTTCCTCTAGCTAGTACTGCATGGTTTAAGCCCACACAGCTTTTACAGCCAGTACTTCCCTGGACAGTTTACTCGTGTAATACTGCCAAAACGTTACAAGTTGTTCTCTTGCTTGAGTACTAAGATTCATAAGATAATTACCAATGGAAAGAAAATTGGCCTGACAGTTTCTCTATATAGTGCATAGATCAAAGCATGGCCACATTGGTACGCTGCAAGAAAAGCAGCCACTTAGATGGGCCAGCCTTGACAACAATTTAAAAAAAAAAAAAAAAAAAAAAAAAAAAAGCAATTAAAAAAAAAAAAAAAAAAAGAATCTGCTTAGCAACCAGTCTTCTGCTTTCAGACTCTACTAAAGCTAGAAAATCTTCCAAGTTCTCCTAAAGCAAGTTTTCTTTTCAAGAACAGCAACAATCACTACTAACAAGTTTGAAGCATCTGGGAATTATTGTCACAGCCTAGAGCTCTGGTGTCAGAGGAACCGTGTTGCTGCTGGGAGCCATGTATCGACACAACACATCCCACACGCTTCTGTGAGCTGTGGCAAGGGAGCTTCCAGCACCACACAGAAGATGACACATTTCCAGGGCGGGTTGGGCTAGTGCTGGGCATGCATTTGTGTTTGACTGAAGGTGGAAAATTCTCTCTCAATACTGAACGGCAGATGACAGGCAAGGGATACAGGCAGGAATGGCCTGGGGAACAAACCAAAGCACATTACAATAGATGTGGTGGAGCAAGGAACAAGCAGAGAGAAGCAAAGACAGGCTGGAAAAGTCCATGCGATAGCCTAGGAAAATGGATCTTTTCAATACGAGATTGGACACGGGCAGAACAAAGGATGCTGTATTAATGATGCTCTGAAATAAAAACAGGCTGAATGGGATATACAGTAAGATGGATGGATATGAAAGAAAATGCTGCATCTTGGAGACCTGGCAGGATTAACAGCTTGAATGCAATAGGTAGAAAGGGGTTAAAATAGAAGATGACACTCTTGTTACAGAAGTGAGGAACAGGAACAGACAGGGTAGCAACAACATCCTTAGTGACCGAGGGAGGAGGTGTTCAGGGGGTTCTAGAAATTATTTTAATGCTTTTTTTTTTTTTGCTATCCTGGTTTTGTGCTGAAAATTTGACAGCCATGGATAACAGAAAGACAAAGAATGGTCTTCATTTGGGCACAACGTGTGCTGGAATAGAGAAATACGGGAGAAGCAGAGGCACAGAAATACTCTGAGGAAGTCAGGAAAAGGAGTGAGGGAACAGGCATGGGTAGAGTTGTGGGACCTGAAGCAGGTGAAGTCAAAGGAAGCTGCAATAAAGCAAAGTGGGTGAGAACAAGGGGATGAGTAACAGTGTAAGGTAAGTGACAAAATGAATGCATTGACTAACATGGGGTAGAGGAAGATGCATAATGTACAGAGCTGAAAAAAACACTGAAAAATAATCCTTGTAAGTTTTTGAGAGGTGTCTGAAGAGGGGAGAGAACAGGAGCAAGCTTTATTTTTTTATAGTTTCTAGACCATAAGACTCCTTCCTTTCTTACTATGCAGGAGTTTTCAAGAAAGCCTTGTAGTTTTGGGCTGTCTGGCATATTCTCTTGAGCCCACACATTATAAAATATGAGTACAGGGTTCCTTTAGCTGTCGTCTTTAAAAAAATGTGTTTGGTTGCAGTGTTATGACACTTTTCCGACTGCTCAGCCTCCTCACCTCTTACAGAATATATCAGTCTTGTGGATGTAGAGAACAGAAAAACTGCTTACAAGTAACAGCTCTGTAAAGCTCTTATAATGTTGATTTGAGAGTCCTCCTTCATTGTCTTCTGATACAATTAAAGTAGCCATAGGAGGGTTGGGGAGAACAACAAGCTCCATGGAGTATAAAAATGAGAAAAGCTATGAGAGCATAAGCTGTGTCTAAGAAACAGGCTAGACATTTTTATGTCCTACACAACAGAAAAGCATGATAGAAATTTCACAGGGACAAGCAGCCTTCTGAGACCATCTTTTACCAATACCTCTGTTTCAGTCAGCAGGCCAGAAAAAATACAGCAGAACAACATACCCTGAAGAATGAGTCTTGATGTGCTGTTCTCCAAGAGCCCGTCCCATCAACCAAGAAATTACTAACAATCTAAGATACAGCTCAGAAGCAAACTTGGTAAGTGGCTTTCAAAATGATCAGCAAGGCAAAGATGGGAAATTGATAGCCCCAACAGTAAATAAACAAGGTGCCCTTCTGCTTTACTATCAAAGCATCCATTAGGGATGGAGGAATGAGAAAAAACAGGACATTCGGTCCATATTGGATAGCTCAAGCAGCCTGCTTTCTTTTCATAAAACCCGTTGACATGACGACTTGCCAGTGGCAAGTCAGTGGAATAGCCAGAAGCAGGATCCTTTCTAAAGATTACATATAAAACCAGCTAGAAGCAGGACTGAAAAAAAAACCCCCACAACTCCATCAACACCTTTCTAGGTCACTGTTCCCTACAACCGCACCTACTCTTCAACCCAAAACTTCAAGAAAGAAGCTGCACTTGATGTTCAACTGCTGTAAAGCAGTACAGCTCTACTCCTGCCCTCCAAGGCCCAGATCACACTCCACAACTCCATGCAAATCTGCCTGACAAGTATGTGCCACATGGAGGTGTGCCAGTCAGTCCCATACTGCTGGGGACAAAGGCCGTTCTGTTTGCCTGCCTATGGAGCGCACGTGTGATCGCGTGTGGGAGTCGTGGGGTTAATGCAAGTAACATTTCCTCATTCTGCTGCAAGGAGCATGGTATGACTCTCCCAGGGTATGCCGAGGGCACCGAGCGAGGGCTGGCCCCCACTGCCCCAGAGGGAAGGGGAGTCTTTCCATGAGCCTCAGGAAAAGCGGTGTTGGCACTTCAGCAGTTTGGTTGTTCTCACTGATCTTTCTTCCCTCTACAGATCCCACAGTTTTGCTGCTTTTATCAGAGCGGTAATAGAAAACTGCAAGGAATAAGCCAATGCCTTCACTGCATTAAAGCTGAACTTGCTGCTAACTCTGTCCCCATTTTACCGAGTGTAGGACAAGGGGCCTTGGTCACAGGACAGAGCTGAAGCCAACAGGGAAGATCTTTTGAGGGATTAACAGTGCTCTCTGAAGGGCCAGAAGGGTCAGGAGGGATTTTATTTTTCCACCACGGCGTTCAAATGTCTTCTGGGGATTAGGAAAAAAAGAAAACTTTGCAGAGAGGAGCTGCTCTAAATCAGGATTTGGAGAGAGAAGAACAAATCCAAAAAATGTTCCGATATCAAAACCATGCTGAGAGGAACCTAAGGCACAAGTATGGTATAAAACCAGACATACTCCTCTGTCTCTATGCAAACACTTAAACCTGGAATAACTGCTACAGTAACCTTTACCCAAGCATTCCTACTCTGTCACATTCCTTCTTTATCTGCTTTGCTCGGCAAATCTTTGTACTCCAATATCCACCTTGGTTTTGTGCTGTTATCCATCACAGGTGTTTCTTTAACTAGCGAACTGGGGCACGGACATCCCAAACCTATTTTTAAAATAAAGACATTGGCAGAGTGAATTGTAACAGCAAGATTCTGCAAAACAGACTTGTCTTTGCGCACGATCAGGCTACCGTTTCAGGCAAAAATAACTGCAATTTAATTTATGCTACACTTCTGAAGTCAAATCTTAGAAGGGGCACAAATATTGCCATGCTCCTAATGCTCTTCTTCCCATAGAACAGCAGTGGAGAGTCAGGTACAAAAGCAAGGATCCCCAAAAGCCAAACAAGGAGCTCCCAAGGATAGCTGGAGACATATACCACAGACAGGGGGAAGTTCCTTCTCTGTATCAGAGAGAGGGCAGGTTTGAAAGCAAGGCTCCCGCTGTACACTTGAATGGTGAAATCGCTTGTCTTCACCTGCTCTCAGGTTATCCTTGGCTGTTGCTGCACAGGGCCTGATCAAGCACATGCACTCCACAATCGGGACCTGCAGGCAACAGCACTTGAAGGATGGCAGATTAGAAAGCCTGTGGTTAGGTGCATGTGAGAGCCCTCAGCAGGTAGGGACCATCAGGACCTCAGAGGGTTAGTGCCTGCCTGCCACTCTAACTCAAGTGCAGAAGAGCAAGGATCTGAAGATCTCAGTGGCGCCATAGTAGATGGCCCTCACGTGCTAGAAGTGGCAGGCAGGAAGCCAAGACCTTCTGCAAATGTAACCTTTAGTTTAGGATACAATGCCACTGGTACAGATTAAAAGAGCTCTTTTAATGGGATGCCAAAGTATTGGAAGTTGGTCGCAGCCTTCACCATAGCGACCACTACCTCTTGTGATTAGCATCAGTAGACATGTCATGTTTTCTTTAAGTGGTGGGGAGCATCAGACAGAGTTCTAGGAACCCATGGATACACTGGATAAAATACATGCAGACTTTGAGATGATTTGGCACAAGTAACTTCAGGAATTAAAACATTGTTGGATCATTTTTTCTCCAAGGGGAAAACTGCTTGTGGAGCCAAGCCTCCCTCTACACCCCAGTAACCGGGAACATATTTAATGGTGGCAAACAGCAGACATTATTAAGAGCCCCCTAATACTCATAAGCTATCATTAACAAGCGTTAACAGAAGCTGTTAGAGTCTTTACAATTTAACAGCTGGCAAGGCTGATGCAAGAACTCCAAAGCCATCATGCTGTCTCCAGTTATTTCCTTTGAGTGACGTATTTAGGTCTGGTTTACAGCCACAGATGAAAGTTTGGGCAGTACCTTCCCCCCTTTAAACATGTCGGTATGTGCATGGGGACACACCCATGCCCACAAAGAGGTGAAACACAGAAGCTACCTCTCCTGTTCTGCTTCTTCGGTTTTGCTCCTGGAAGGAGGAGTTAGGTCCATTCACAGACTGACCGCATAACCCAGTCATTCCCTTATGGATGTGCAGGACCCCTTCCCTCTTGTTTGTTCCTAATGCCTAATGAGCATGAGATTAATAGGACTATTTGGAGAAAGCCCATGGGTCTAGAAAAAAATTATATATTTCATAGAAATGCTTCTGTGTGGATTGAACTCCTGCTGGTGGTCTGTGTGTATGCTACAGATAATAGCATCCATGGTATGGGAGCTACCTACCACACCTCACATGCACGTGTGGCAACAAGCATACGGATTGCTAAGAGCTCACTGCACGACTGCAAATGTAAAAGCTTATCCCATTCTCCCACCCTTCCAAAAAACCCCAACATCCACTTGCAAGACAGCCTGTCCTCAGATGAGGACAATCCACAGTGCTGAGTGAGCTGCCTTCCATCACCCTCTCTTCCTCTTCAGCCAGGAGGATCCCTTGTGCAGGGGACAACCAAGTCCTAACGCTGATGAGGGCCCAAGAAAGTGGCTCAGAGCAGCCACAGCTGCCCGTGGTAGAAAGCAGAAATATGACTCTGGCAACCCCTGGGACCACTTAGATCCTGATCTTGATGTTTGACGGAACATAATTGCTATAGAATATTTGAATATACTAATTTGCTTTAAATCCATTGCAAAAAGCCCTCTGAAACAACCTTAGAAGTTTGCAGACTTGAGAACTGTAAAAACTAAATCCATCAGGCAGTAAAAGAAGTTACAATTCTGACTCCATACTCTGAACATTCACATCTGAGCTCTATACAAAGTTACGCAAGCATGTGGGACCAAAAACTCAGATCCAGTAAAGATTTATGTCCATCGGGGAACGTTATTTCTTGTCCTTGACAGCACTGAGCTTTATACAGTAATCTGCAAATAAATCATAATTGCTGCTTCTGGACCACAGTCGTCAACCTTGGTTGCAGAAATACACAAGACACAAAAGCGGGAATTAAGCCCTCCGGAAAAACACAAAAAAGGGGGAGTATTTGTTAACTGGTTTCTATTTGCTTTAGTATCGGTTGGGAGAGCAATATACTCACATTAAGATATAACAACAGTAATAAATCTCCTCTCCCAGATTACACAGGAATGTTATACATTGCTTCCATATGATCAATAATTCTAATTCTGTTTTCAGTCTGGAAATCTGTTCTGACCATAGCTTTTTCAACCTATTCTGCACTCTTAAGAAAAGGGGATGATAACATTTCGCGGCACTGTTTTACGTTTTTTCTGTCTTTTGAAATTTGTCCTCATATAGTACACAAGAGATTTCTACTAATTGGAATGTAGATAGATAATGTGAAAAATGCCATGAAGGATATTGTTCACGTTTAGCAAAATTAAAATAGTTGTTCTGATTTCATCTGCTTTAACATTTTATGACTTCTGGGTTTTGTTTGTTGTGGGGTTGGTTTTTTTTTTTTAAAAAAACCCAAAAACCAAAACCCAAACAGTTACATGTCTGTCTTGTTTAAAATTGGCTGCGCTTGGAGGAGCACTGTGTAACCCTAGTGTAACTTCCCAGTGAGTGATCAAAGAGTTTAGCACAAGAATAATGCTTTAGAGACTCAACATCCCCAGTTGTACACTGCTCAGTAAGACAAAGAGAGTACTGCTACAGTATCTGCTGCCTTTGGTACATGGCAGATGTATTGTTTGTGCCAATTCCTTAACATTTTTCTCTATGATTTACTTCGTTAAATCAGAAACATATATGTTGGAACCAATTAGCTTAATTGCATCTTGTCAACAAGCCCTGGTTAGCACAAACATCTGTACAATACTACGATATTGTCACTTGAAAACATAAGGCAATGGTGTTACATGTCTCAGATAAAATCCTGGCCTGCTGAAGCCAATGAGTCGTGCATTTCCTCAGGAACAAGACTTCACATACCAAATTCCAAACTTATCAAACATAGAGCCATAAGAGATAAGGAAAAACAGGGAGTCTTGCTGTTATTTTCCAAACATTTAGTGCTTTGCTTTCACAAGATGGGGATGGTACTGTTCATCTAGAGCTGCAAGGGGCTTAACACTCCACACGCTGAACTGCAATGGCATTTCTTCCAAAGCACAGAGCCATATGGACCCTTTGCACAGCAGGACAGAACAAACCCTTTGTACACATCAGATATTTCATAGCAAAGCCTACTTGCCCAGGCCAATTACTTGATAAGCAGCATACCTTTCCTCATTATCACCATGATCACTCGAGAGCTGGGCAGGCAGGGTTTTTATATGCGCTCAACTTCAGACTGCATACAACACATTTTATGAAGCTTGAAGCTATGTCTGTCCTATACATAATATTTCTGCACTGGAAGGACAGAACCACAATGCATTTGCAGTACAGATTTTTCTCTTGCTGTATTTTCCCTAATTATACCGCGGAAGCAAAAAGATACAAGGACAGGGTCTTTAGCTGGAACAAACACAAAGTAAACTCCACCAAGTACAACCTAAACACAAAAAATCTCTTTTCACGAGCATAAAGAATGTCAAACAGATGCCCCAAGAAAATTACTTCCCCTGCCTCTTTTCTCATCCCAAATCCTTATTATTACTTTTTGATTGATTTTTCTTGGCTCTTACACACTCTCATGCTGATCTTCTTAGGTGGGCTCTATACAACCTTCCCAGCTTTCTTTTATCCCTCTAGTCTTCTTGCCAATAAACTATTCTAGTTTTATGAAAGCTTTCTTTTTTATTTCATAACCATTTTGTCCTGATCCATAATGAGCTAAAACTCAGTGGTAGGGTGTTTTGTTTTTTAATGCAACACTTGGTCTGCCAAACGCCTTAAAAATGTATTTCAACCTTCTCTGTTTATTTGAAAGCTGCTTCTTCCAAGAAGGCTAAGAATAGTGCGGTTACCATAGTTTCCTTATCCACGACCAATAAAACACAATTTGGAATACAATAAAGCAAAGACAAGACTACTCACAAAATGTGACTAAACGATCGGACATTGATATCTTCACCCTACATCACTCATAGCTCTACTACAGAAAATACTCAAGACTAATCAATATCCAGCTTTTGGTCCAGCAGTGAAGATGAAGATAAGCCTGTCTGATTGCCAGCTATTTAAGATATCTCAATTCCAACACTTAAGATGTCTGTTAGTGTAAAATCCCTACCTCACAGATTTAGTATTTCACCTCAGAGATTTTGTATTTTACTGTACTCTTTTGTTCCAGGAAGCGATTGTGTAGGAAAGCACTTTGCTAAGGCTCAGTGAAGCTAAGTGATGGATTAATTACCCATAGGAACCAGTTGACAAAGTAAATAATGTACTGCCTGTTCATACAGTTTTGTTGGCCCCTGAACAGGCAAGCTCCTAGGGAACAAGCCCAAATAATCTTTTTTCTTCCAGTCAACTGGCCAACAAAACCCCACATGCACTTCAAAGACTACACAAATTACACCTGCTTTGGACACATCCATTGCTTTCCTGATTAGAAGTTAAATGATGGAATCTTACTCTAATAAAATGAACTTTTAAAGAAAAAAAACCCCAATTGTTCTGAATAATAACGAGTGGTGAAAGAGAAAACCACAACATGCATGATGGATATACAGACCCACTGCCAAGTTAATTTTTTTCCTGATTTTAAAGAATTGTAAAGACTTCCTTTAAAAAAGTAAAATATTTTCCTTTTTCCTTTGGAAAAAAAGAAACAAAAGTACAGAGGATGTTCTGTTTTATGAGACACACTTAGAAGACTTACCAAGACAAGCACCTGAATGGGAGGGAAGCAGAATCCTCCTCCCACACCCTCAGTGCACACTATGGGACTGACTCCTGTGGTGTCTGGGACTCCCGCAAACACACCAGGTAAACGTGGGAGAATGCAACTCAAGATTTTCTGGTGTTCTACTAATGTTTGCTTGCCAGTGACAACAGTCCAAAACAGCTGAATCAAAACAGCTGAATGAAAACAGTTAAATCAAAAAGCTCTGGCCGTGGTTTGATAACCCCTGGATGTAGGAAAACTGCTAGAAGAGCATTTGCTGTTATTGTGTTTGAAGAAAAGCTGTTATGCTCACTGTACAGCTTTCTGGAGCTTTTGCAGACCCCAGAAGCACCATCGCTGTATATATCAAACATAGATGCACAGATGCCTCAGTCAACATAGTTTCAGTTGTAGCTTAGCCACAAGAAAATATAATACGTCTTTTATCCTTGCCTTCTCATCTTGTGAAGGTCATGTAAAGGTGACAAGTATAGGGAAGAGAGAAAAAAAGTGTAAGAGTGCAAGAGAGCACTCGTGGTAAGCATGCTCCACTATTCCAATGAAAACGCTTATTAGTTCACCCCACCGAAAAAGCATTCTGTATGTGACAGGATGCCAGTTCTAATGCATTAGACAAAGCCATTGTATTTTTGCAGAAAAAAATATCTTAAATCCTGTTAATATGTTGCTCATCACATCAGTTAAACTAAGTTGTACATTTTTTAAATTGCTGATCTCAAGTTAATCAGTGTCAGCACTATAAAAGAAAATAGCTAAAGGCACTGACTAAAAAGGTACGTCTTTCACATCCCTGGAGGGAATTTACTGGGGAACAGGAAGAAGCAGTGAAGATCAAGCATACATTAAACTTTGCACCCTTCTCATCTACTAATAAAGAAGTATGTAGACCAGGGTTTGGGGTTTTTTTTCAACATTTCCTTTATGCCTTCAGTACACCACTTTTCAAGTCTCACACCAGTCTTGATCAGGCTGCTCATTAATGTTTTTAAACTTCTCGTCCAAAGACACCTAGGAGGAGAGTTACCTGCTCAGGACCTGTGGCTCTGCATTACCTTATATCATTGTCCTCTACTGTTAGAGACAGCGCCCTGATGGAAGGTGCAGACCCTGTCATTAGCTAGTTGTGAGTGCTACTCACAATAAATGACACCTGAAGCCCCATCCACTTTGCCATTATTGGTTTGGTTGTTGACCTGTCTTGCAAGAAGACAGAACATGACATGCACAAGAACAAGCATCCTTCCTTATCCTGCCTGTCAGAAACCGGCCAGCACAATACCTCATTGATGGCAAGCTGCTCTCCGCCTCCCCCAGGGTGGCCATAGCGGTGGTTGGAACTCCGGAAGTCCTCATACAGATCCTCCTCACTTCCCACATCATCTGTTAGAGCTGTCTTATCCAGTGCCCCATCGGCGATCACTGCAATAACAAAAAGAACAAATTGGTATAGACCACAAGATCTTCAGCAGTGCTGCATCAGTTATATGAGCTCGGCTGGGGTGAGGGGCACTATAACACAGCATAAAGGAAAAAAAGACAAGGAAACTATATAGACAATTTCAGGGCACAATTCCATCCTGGTGATTGCCCATTTTTCAGAGTATTGTTCTCCATTCATGTTCTGTTACCATAAATGATTGTGTGTTTCTCTAGACTGGAAAGCATGATTTAAAAAAATTCAACAACTGCTGCATGTTGCAAAGAAAGGATCAAGTAAGAATAAGAAAACAGGCTCTGAAAACAGGTGCAGGGCAGAGATGATGCAAACATGATTTCATTATGACATTGCCGTGTTGACAGGAAACTTGACTAGGTAACAGACTCATGTCTGCCAATTCATACGTTGATGATTATGATTTACCAAATCCTATCAGGCCAAGGAAACTCTCAGTCCCTGGGAAAAATACATTCACTTTCCTCTTTACCCACTCATTCATTTAATTTTAGCACTCTTTTTGTTGTCTAAAAGGGTGTTTGCTACAGAACTATCCTTTATTACCACAGGAGGGTCATTCTAGAACAAGCATTAAAGTCTCAAGATATAAGCATAAGCCTGAGAGAAATAAAAATATGATATATATAACTCCTTGCACAGAAGAAAATGGCACTTCATCTGGTTCAAAGGCAGGAACCTTTTCCTAAGGTTTCCTCAAGATATTAGCAAATACCCATCAGTGGCATGTCGACCAATCATTCATTCATCCCATACCTGTATAGGCTACTGAGCATAAACCTTCTGTTCTCAAAATCTGTGAAAAATGTCCATGATTAAAGAAAACATTTGCTGACATATTCATCTGGATTAACAACTGCTAGGACAACAGTTTCCATGACAAAGAGGTGGGCTTCACAAAGATTTCTATGCATGAAGTAAGTAGCTAATACAAACACGATGCAGAGGACAACAGCTGATATAAGCAGTAATTTTAGTTTAATGGACTTGACACAACTACTGTAGGAGAGCTGAATGAAGCGAAAACACAGATATTGCTGCCAGCACTCCTGGTGACAATCTTGGCTGCCCAAGTTACACATGATGTCACACTCACGATTTTTGCAGACAGGTGAAAAAAAACCTTTGAGCTTGATCTTGTACAGCTTGGATACCAAAGCACCAGTCAGAGTCTGGAGACACATATGCCTGTTCTTGAGCCCTCGTTTCACTCCATGATGCAAGCGCACCTCATGAATCTCATTGTGTCAATGAGCCAAGAAGAAGTGCCTAAGGATTCATTAGCTTATTGTAAGCTAAAAGCAAAGCTCCCCAGTAATACAAACTGAAGTGCTGTCAGAGGTTACAGCAAGACCTGCAAAGATTGTCCTTGTCAACGCTTTCACTACATGTGATGTTTTGTTAGGGCCGCATCACTTGACTACTTCTAATAACATGGTGAGGTGCAAAATCAGTGTAGCAGCTCTCAGTTCAGTGCAGTAACTTGACATCAAAGTGACTGGAGTATGAGCTATTTTTGAACTAAACACTTGATTGTTTACGCTTCAAATTCAATAAATACGCACAAAGTAGCAAAGACATATTTGTTGTCTAAACCTGGAACTCCACTTGATGGCAGTTCAGGACATGGAGGTGCACACGAGCTTATGATTAAAGCAGAATTTTCTGTGGAAGTGTGTAACTACCCAACCACGCAATTTTAAGTGACATTTCAGAAAAAAAATATCAAACATTCCCGTAGCTTTGCTCTGACACATCACATCATTATACAGAAGTTCTCTACTGAATACGTCAGTAGTATAGACTGGGGGCTAAGACCTAGCACATTAATATAAAACTCAAAACCAGCTGGAATGCCACTGATATTATTTTATGCAGAATTACCATGGTTTGCACTTAAATGTAATTTTTTTAAAGAGCATTAAAGTATCACTTTTTGCTCATACACTGTCTGAAAAAATTTGTCTAATAGTAATGAACAACTTTCAGTGTATTAGTAGAGCAACAAAAAAAATTCAGTTTTTTTTTTCAAGAACAAATAAAAATAAATCATTTATAAGGAGGGAGTTAGCACTCACTTATTCAAAACTTTCTTTGCATCCCTCTGATCTCATTCTTTTCCCTTATTTTATGCACAGCTTCCTTGCTTTTGCCTTATGCATCTCCTGCTATTTTCACTGCTAAAAGTAATTTTCAGCCTGAAAAATGTTCACTGACATCTTTAAAGCTTTTGTTTTTTCCCCCCACATTTTCCTATTTGTTCTCTGATCTGTGCTTAGATGAAAAAGCAAAAGCTCTGGGGAGATATTTATCTGTATTACTTAAAATGCTCTATACCTCTGCTAAGTGCCTTGAAAGCTGTGTTTGCTTTTACTAGAGATTTGTTTTTCTTCTCTGATCTTACCAAGCTCATCAATTTTCTGCAGTCTCAAAACCTGCTACTCCATTTTGGATTAGTTTTCCTGGACATTTCCTCATGTACATATTTCACCAAAAAACATAGCTCATAGTCACATGAAAGATCTCAATCTTTGAGGAAGAATGGCCCAAGATAGCCATGCTACGTTTTCCCAGACTAAGTAATGTTCCAGGGAAGAATAAGACTAATGAAAAATAAGAATTTGCTCTGAAGCAGCTTACATGGGAGACATGACTACAAATAAATAAATAAATAAAATAGGAGTCTGGAACGGTGACCCAATGCACCAGAAATCCATCAAGCAAGTAGGAGAAGGAAGGCTTTTAGTGTAGGTAGTGACTCCACATGCACAGCATAAACTAGGTCAAGTAGAAAAGAAGCAAGCACTATACAAAAACCTTTAAAGACAAGTTAGCAGAGATTGCTGAAATAGTCTATCAGCTCCCCCGACAGCACAGTGCTAGTTGGACAGGCAACTATTACACTGCGCAGTAGTTGACTCAGATGCCTCATTCCTGCCCCCCCCCAATGCTCACTCTCCGTTTGACGCTGAAATCCACTGGTACGGTCACAGTTGGCCTCTCCGTGTCTCTCTGAAACCATTGATCTGACCTGTCCCTGGCAATCGGGCAACACCAAAACAACAATGTTCTGTCAAAAAATAACACCAAGCATCCAATTAGCTCAAGCAGATTTCTCCATATTTTATACGGCTGTCCTGATAAATTTCACTAAATATGGCAACAAATCCCATACATAGGAGCACAGGGAGGGGTTGCCACCAACATTTAGTACTACAACCTTCTGTGCAAGTATTAAAACTCTGCTTTATGCTGTTGTTAGTCCAAGCCCAAGCTTGGGATTTATGTCATTAAAGCAAACGCAGATGGATAATTCTAGCAACAGTAGCTCATGAAAGAATGCCGCATAAACTCTTTTTTATGCATCTGAATAGAGAATAAGGTGTCAAGAGTCAGACTCCATGAAGAAATATCTTGAGGATATGCAGCAGCAAAAGCGATACAAAAAATGGCACTGAAAACCAGCAACTGGCACAGGTGGTCTGTGTCCAAGTGCCTGAGCAGACAGCACTGAGACAGGCCACGTTCAAGGACAAAAACAAAAGGGAAGAATTCTATAAAAATCAAATAAAGCTTGATCAAAATGGTCCAGAGAAAGAAGGTTTATGGGCTGACCCTTACACCTTCCTACAGGCTTTGGGATGCAGGCATAAGTAATCTGCAATGGGAAGGGTCCTGGCTGGGCTCTGCTTGTGCCCCCACCTTGCTGAAGGGGAACATGCAAAAGGTTGGCACCGAGCAACCCTGAGAGGTACTTCTACAGTTACAGAGCTCTCCATCTCATCAGAAAGCCATTGGATCTGTTATCAGTTCTGTGGTTTCATGCAGAAGAGCACTCTGTGCCCGTGGTGAGAGCCAAGCCACGCAATGGCCACAGTATAAGCCACAGCTATAGAACTCACAGCTGCCCCAGCTAGTGGCCTGCCAGCTGTGTCCTGCATATCGGCGAGTTTGGATAAATTGAAATGCATCCAGGCAGCTGCCTTTATGGTAGGATGCTTACTCTTGGGAGCCACAATCAAGCCTATCTGACACTGGAGAACGGAACAGCTGGGCTACACTGGGAAACTTTGTGTTGTTCATCTAACTTGTGGGAAACAAAAAGAAGTTGGGATTAGATGATCTACTGAAGGTCACAGACTGAAAACGAGTATTAACCATAGTCCAGATTTCAGTTAAGGATAGTGTCACCTAGTACAGGTGACACTGTTTGCCATGTCTGAGCTCCTCTCCTCTTTTGAAGGATGGACCTGCTTCATACATTCCAAGTGCCAGGAACTAGCACAAGTTGATGTTGGCCAAAAAAAACCCCTAACAAACCAAAAAACCCCCAACACCTACCACCACCACCCCACCCCACCCCCCATCTAGCACAGCCTCTTAACAGAGATCTCTCAAAGTCACATAGGTTTATGTCTCAGCTGGAATAAACCCCCGTAGCTCCCCATTGGTGAGGAGCTCCAGCTGTGTGCCTGTGTCAGAAGCCTGAACAATGACCCAGGACTGAAGGGAAATGGGCTACAGGAAGTTTCCCCAGTATTTTGGTTATCTGTTTTCACTTGACTTACAGCCTACAGCTTTTAGGGGTAAGGCTGGGACACGAATCTATGATGATTAAACAGCTTTGAAAGCCAAGAGCATCCATAGTTCATTAAAAGCACATTATATTAATGACAAAGGGAACAACTTTTGTGTATTTGAAGTATCTCTCTTCAAGTGTGCTTTCAGTACCACATCCACACATTTAATTTGTCTCTGTAGCATTTACATTCAAAATAATTCACCGAAATAACAGTAGGAGCCTGATTTACACTCACAGAGCAAATTAATTCAGAGCTAACAACATCATTCCCTCTGCCTCACTGAGCAGAGATTGCTGTGATTGTGTGCAGTGCCCACAGGAAAGTGCATTGCAGCTGGTGAAGGGGGTAGTTCGAGAGATTGATGATAAACAAACGAAAGCGGTGTGTGGGGTGGGGAAACTGAACCCAGACTGCATTGCCCAGGTGAGAAGAGCCCCTCCAGCCTCCTCTTTGCCCATCCTGAATTACTAAACCCTCATGTCCCTTAGAAATAGCTGCCACAGTAGTGCTGCAGCCTCTATCAGTCCTGTTCTGAATTTTATGCTTCATTTATCAGCTGCTTGATATATGGAGGTCCCTATGCAGCTGCCACAGTAAAATCCATCAGAGTGATGTCATCCCACTTCTGCCCCAGCAGTGCAATTCTCCAGCTCTTTACTGTGTTGATGGACCCTCTCACATCATTATGCTTATGGTTGTGGACCAGTTTAACAGGAAGAGGGAAGTCTGGCAGGGAATTAGCAACAAGGGAACAACGATCAGTTAGTATGAGCTTCGGGGGGGGCGGGGGGAACAAACCAAACCAAAACCCAAAACAGAGAACCCCCCAATCCAACCAAGGACATGGGCCTAAAAAGCCAAGCCTTAGAGAGCTAAGGGGCTCACGAGGACATTTCTGAGCAAGTAATGAAACTGTGTTCAGTGAATCTTTGAGGAAAAAAATAACAAACACAGAATGGGGAGGAGAAGCAGAAAATATTTAAGTGGAGAAAGCAAGCTTCATCGCCTCCATTTTAAAGAAACATTAAGAAGGGAAAGGAGTCAACATAACAAAATTAAATTAACGTTTTGGTATAGTGCCACAAATGGAACTGCTGTTGTGAATGAAGCCAGTTCATAATTAGCTGAGGCAAAGAGCAAATCCATGCTTGAAAACAAAAAGGACACAGTTCTTCAATGGAAAGTTGAGCACAGGTCCTCTGTGGGTCTGCTGGGTGCATCACCCAGGGTAACATTCATCAGCAATAATGCACTGAGCCACCCACTCAGGTTTCAAGAGTTTTTAAATCCCAATTAGAATCTAAATGACTTGCAGGGAGGCTTAAGGGAGTTCTCAGCTCTCTCGGGTAGCAGAGATAATTATGGGGAAGAGAGATGCGGATTATGAATGGCTCTGCAGCTCTGACTCCCACATTACCACTTGCTACGCACTTGCAGCTTGGTCTGCTTTGCCTTGGCAGCCATGGAACAGAGAGCTGCCCCCAGTCCCTTCCCTTGCTTGTTGAACAGTGTTTGAGTGGGAGAGAAGAGGGGGAGCAGTCTAACTACATTTGAAGAAGAGTGGAAACGATGGGAAAAAGAAAATCACATAAATGTGCTTTCTTGATCCAAAGCCGGATCCTTTGTTGAAACGCCCCTCTATTGTACTGCGTACAAACTATTAATTCACTGGATTAGTTCCCGTCACAGCTACTGACTTGGAAAAAGCAGGCATGTCCTCCTACTCTATGTATTTGTTGTTTATTTGCTCAGATCTGATTACTCATACATATCAACTTGTTTGCCCTCATTTTTCAGACCAATGTCTTTGGAAATGGTGTTTACTTTATGTCTGGACAACACTGAACATGATGGGGCAAATTCTAGTTTAGTCATTTAAGCCCTATCACAATCTAAACAGTAGATCAGTCATAGCAATCAAAACTAGCAGGCAAATCCCTTCTAGTAACCAGGCACATTCTTTACTGTATCCTCGGTAGGATGTACTGCTTGGAATATCTGGCGTGTCATTTACTGCCCTAACAAGAAGTCTTATTCACTGATGTAGCTGCTATTTAAAGGAGTTGAGGGGGGAGCAGGTGAAACCATCCATCATAATTTTTTTGAAAGTTTCCTCCGTGGAAGACTAAAATGGTTGCGTTTCTTGTTTCTAATAGGTAACAAACACTGACATTCCAAACTCATGCTGAATTTTTACCTATCCATTTAACTCTGCTGCTTAGCACTCTGCCTGCTATGCCTTGAAGTAACAGTCAAACCCAGACCAAACTCCCCTCCCTTGAAGTGAAAAACAACAACAACAAAGCTGCCCCTTCATCCGACAACTGCCTCCCAAAATTCAGACAGGCTGCTGGTTGGGAAACAACATATCTGACACTGTCTACTAGAGCATGATCAGAGTCAATTCACATCAGCAGTAACCTCAGATGAGCTTTCAGCTCACCTGCAAAGACGAAAATACCCGTCCGTGTCTCCACATCCACCCATTCTTACCCAAAAGTGTAACAACGACTGAGGAAATTCAAGCAAATGAGACGGAAAGTCAGAACAATAGTTATTTACAGTGGACAACACCTACTTCAGCAAACATATGAGATAAAAGCAACATGAAAGAGTGTTAGTGCAGCTGAAAATTCTGAAAAACATCAGTTTGAAAGGGCTTTGTCAATAAAATTTCAGGCTTTTTTTTAATTTATTTTATTTGTAGGAGAGCATCTGCTCCAGCTTTTCAAAACTGTACCAGCGCATCCCACAAGTTAGACGATCAGCAATCTGGCAAAAAAAGACACACCTTTTTCTTAAAAGATTTTCCCACAGGTTCCCCTATGCGATCTCAACACTTGCCACTACTTCAGTGCATGGTTCATGTGGCGTCGCTCCTAAAGGTCACCTTCGGGCTTCTCTCACCTTTTGCTTGCACAAATACATGAAACTTGCCTGAGGGAACATGCAATCAAAGGAGCCACACTATCTTACTGCTACCAAGTCTTACTGCTCTGCCAGTATGAAATCTGAGTTCATCTGAACCAAAGCCCTGGTTCACACTCAAACTCTGTTTTAATCTTTCTTTTTTTTCCCCCCTCCAGAAAGCAAACAAAAAAGCCTCGAACAATTCCGTCATAACCAAGTCGCCACCAGCTCCCAAATGAAGACCTTGAATATAAAATGTTCCCCCATATTCTCTCAGGAATTGTTATTCCTCCTACCTCTGCAACTACTTTCCAGGGACTTAACTGGAGTTTTCTTAATGCAAGTGCTATTATCTCCCAAATCTCACGCTGCCCTTGTCTGGTTTAATTATATTGATTTAGCTGTGATGTTTGCTTCACCTCTAAAACAACTTCCTAAGTGCCTTTCTTTCTTGTACCTGTTGCTTTATTAAACAAAGTAAAGAACGTAAACATGCTGTAGGAAAATCTGGTTGATTTATATTTCCAAAGATTCTGTGTTTTTATTATGTCTTTACATTCAAGTACACTCTCAGAAGACCAAGAGCTTGGAAGCTAAGTCTTTGTTAAAGACTTTGTTGCCAAAAATCATACAGTTTTCTTCAGTCTTAAGGCAGTCTAGAAACAAAAAAAATTCCACTATACACTATGCTTTAACTACTGGCCTGGTAAGGACCACATGGTAAAGAATGGTTAAGGTCATTTTTATGAAGAATTGTCACTAGGAAGTAAACCAGCTCATATCACTAACATCTTTAAAATGTTGCACCCAGTCACGCCAACTTTGCATGGAAATATCAACTTCCTTATGCTATTTTCATGACAGTCAAACCTGGAGCGGGAAAGAGGGAGACATGGGTCTTTCTTATAATGGAGTAATTGCATTATAACTCGAACGTTTAAGAATGAAGAATTGTCTTGATAATAATTTAAAACCTTTGACAACTCAGGCACCTTTGGTTAAGACAAAGCTATTTAACACGAGAACCCGAAATGAGGCCTGCAAGCCTATAGCTAGCTAACTGATACGATGAATAACACCGATACACTGGGCGCGTACTGTTTCCAGCCAAGTCAGCACAAAGAACCACTGCTTGGCACTTCTGGAAAGCAGGCTGTTTATAAAAGTGTCTGAAGACAGATTTAAGAGGCTAACTTTGAACACTTAAATGTGAAAAATGTGACCTTTGTTTTTTCCCAGAATTCTGCATAATGCTATAAGTCTAGTCTTTATCTTTGTGAAGCTATCCAGGCTGACAAGTGGCTTATGTCTATGACCTTGTACCACAGAAGTAATTAAAAATGAATGCCACACGAAGACTTTCAATTGGTCTTGTGCATTATCAAGTATAACTCTCAAGGGGCAGCAAGATAGTTTTGTTGACATTATTTTGAATGACCCGTCTTCATGTAACACACAACAGATCTTCCGGTTTCATACTGGGGCTACAGTCTTTTCATTAAAAATACTGGCAAAACTGCTTTACCTTTAGAAAAAACCTCTGTCCCGATTTATATTTTAATCTGAGTTCTAAGAAAATCCCTGAGATCAAGCTACCAAATATTTATGAAGGGAAAACAGAAAATCAAGGATTAGTATTACTTAGCTACAACTGCCATGATAGCTAAGAGATGAGGTTCTTTGCAGCGTACGTGTTTGAATCACACACTACACAAACAAAGGAGTCAAAGTCAGGCTCTGAGTTAGAGTGATACTTCTTTGGTGTTATTCAGAACAGATTTGGGAGATCAGCTCCAAGCAAGCTACAGGAGAGATGCTGAACGTGCCCAAGTGTAATCCAGTCTTTCTATTCTGAGTAGACAAAGACACAAGAGCATCTCCACTGGAAGATGAGTGCAGAATAGGAAGGTGCCACATTAGCTCAGTTTAGTGGGACCTCCTGGACAGACAAAAGGTGGAAGTTTCAAACTCAATCAGACATTGCATATTTACAGTTCTGCAAGCGTAAACTTTGCTGCCACAGTCCAGGACTGATTGGTTTTTATATCCAGTACTGCTATGTCACCTGTGTTGAAGACCAGCTCTACAAACTGACAGAGGAAGAAGGTTGGAGGAGAGGGGTGACCTGGATGAAATGGGTGCTGCAGCCTCTTGCCCTCACTGCATGGCTGGGTATGTGCTTCACACCGGCTCCAACAGTAGTCCCCACACCAGTCAGCCCTCACTACCTCTCCCCTCTCCTCCCCAGGGCCTCCAGACGTCCCTGCCAGCAATACCTATGAAAGTGAAAGACTGCACAAAAATAATTTCAAACTGTACACGGACAGCAATATTCTTATGAAATACATTTAAGAACTCAAAGACAGGCCTTACAGCCTTATACATGCGATACTGTTCATACTGTAGTAGGAACAGACCTGCCCACTCTGAAGTATTTGCTCCCTGGGTATCTGGGGGTGCAGATATGATATATTACTGCAAATCAAATTTAAAGAATTAAGCTCGAGATACTGAATCCGTAGATTGATGCATCTCAATAAATTTTCAAATATCACAGAAAAAACCAACATACTTCACATTCAATAATTTTAAGTTTCCTAGGAAACTGGTGTGAGAAGGTACCTTATTTCAGAGTGTTTTCACAACATTCAGGTCCAAGTCCGAATTATAGCTGAACATGTGAGATGTAATCTCACCCTATAGCAAGAAAACTCTTCCAAGGAAACATTATTCCTCTTGGAATACATCAAGGATTCAATTCAAAGCCATTATTAATCATCCCTTTAAAAGGAGAGAGCACTCTGGCAAGGTCACATGGTCAGGGTGCCTTTAATAGTTAAATTCATTACTTAGGATGTTTACTGCGGGCTTCGACAAGGAAATAAGAATAGCAGAATTGGAAAGATCAGCATTTCATGAGCCTGAAATGCTAAGTGTGCATTTTGAACTCTGAATTCAAAATGACACATTAGCACTTGCAGATCATTGGATGCAACACAGAATATTTTGGAAGCTTTGGAGACTGATTTAAAAGTTGAACACATCCCCAGCTGGAGCTGGTAAAATTAAGTGGCAAAAGTATACTAACACAGGCAGCAACATAATCTCAATACTAACTGGTAAAAGAGCATTGCTGATTAGCACTGACCAAACTGAACAAGGTCTCTTAAGAAGGTAAAAGAAGATGAAGCCTTTTCAGAAGTCACATTACCTAAAGGAGGTCTATCCTTCCTTCGGCCACTACATACAGCGTCCAGTCGAATGCTGCTCTACCCAAGGCACATGTCAGAAAAGGGACATTCTTCTAGAGAGATGGCTGAAGCAGTCAAAATAATCTTTGCAAACTGACATTAGTGGTGTAATGTGCAAAATCAAAACAGGCTAAAAAAAAGGAGACTGCCTTCCAGAGCAACTCTGCTCATGTGTTCTAGTGCACAGCACTGGTTAACAAACCTGCAATTCTTTATCAATTGTTTGAACCTATAAAACAAACATAATAATCCTTTCACTTATAGGCAGATATGTCAAATTTGACCTTTCCTGTGATTAGCTAAAATTTAAAACATTTAATTCCACAGTGCTGCTGTTATTGTTTCCATTTATGAGTTGATTCTTATTTAGATCCCACGTGCCGCCAAAGAGAATAGGAAAATGCTTTGTTTCTGAACAGAAACTGTACATTTACTATTTCCTAACCCTTAGCTTTTCCAAAGCAGCTAAGAAAATACAAATAACTTGCTCCAGACTCTGCTCTCACAATTCCAAAACCACATTCTAGCTTTCCAAACATGTCTCCAGCCACACTGTATCTGGCTGAGGGTCAGGGGAAAAGAAACAACTAACCCAAGCCCCACGCCACCTAGCTTTCAAAAGCGCTCAATGTATAAAATTACCTTTATCCTCAAACACACCAAAGGATGCACTGTCGTTTACTAGTTACACAATGACTTGGTCTTTCAGTGTCTAAAAATCACTGTTCCTCAGAACCAAAGCAAATGGTGAATGAGTGCTTCCACTAACAATTTGCCAATCTATAAGTGAAACCTAAATTAACCTTATTTTCCAAAGGTCTTATACCTGATGCATGTTCACTTCGGATGATGAATCTAAGTGTCCAGTTTCTCCTTTCCCTGATAATTTAACCAAGCTGATTTCTCTATCTTTGCAGCCTTTTTTTTTTTTTTTTTTGCCTATGAGCATTAGTTTCATATATCAAAATTTGATGTTTTGAACAATGCAACACAAATTCTCTAGGCTCAAATCCTATGGGCTGCTAGATTTAGTACCATTTAGTACCATTCCATTTTCAAATGAAGTTCCAAGGAAAAACAAAACCAATCCCCCTCATATTTACAAACAGATTATTTTTCCCAAAGAGAAAGCTGCTATATAGCAGGATGTAGCTGAGGTATATTTAAAAAAAATTAGGCAACGAAAGGGCTACTTGTAAGTATCTGTGTATTTTAAGTCCACTGATGACATTGCCTGAATGAAGCGTAAACACAAAATCTGTCAGTTTAGATTATATTTCTGTGACACCAAGCTGCTGGCGTATTCTCATATTCATCATGAATGGTTCTGTGCAGTAGCATCTTCCTTTAAGTTAAGGCATAGCTGTTGTCTCCGTCTTGTAGATTTAAATAATTATTTTTGTTTTCAGCTCTGGTGATATTCCCTGCACCAAAAGCCCAGCTTCATCATTTCTGAGTGACAGACTATGCAATGCAGGATTATTACATCAAAGGACAACACTGAAGTATCAATAAAGGAAAGAGTCCCCAAGGAGACCACTGTCAAAAGATATAAATTTCTTCCTCCAATATTAAAAAAAAATAAATAACCCCTCTAAAACAAATTCCCAGAAGATGTCCATCCAGCCTGGAAAGCCATCTATCTTTGCTTTGACAGTGACCGGTGCTCTCAGCACCAAAAACATTTGTTTTATTTGACAAGTATGGAATGTGTAAAGAGTGACCTGGAGAGACCACCAGGAGGAAAACAATAGCAGGGCAAGGCGCATACTGCATGCTGTGCTGCCATGCACACCACAGCCACTCTGAAGTGGCTCTCCTTAACATTCACTTAACTTCTCCAGATTTTTCCCCACGAGCCCATGGGAGATGCTGGTCTACTGCTTCTCCACTTCTGCAAAATCCAGAGTTCAGGGACAGAAGAGAATAGTGAGAGTATTACTGATATATTCTACAGGAGCTTTAAAAGAGGATTATTCTAGTGATTAGAATCAGTGAGTGAGGCACGTAGCATGTACTGGGGATCATGGAAGTTTAGCGTGCTGTAAAATTAATGAAAAAAATTTAGGATGCATTTTAAGTCCACGAGGCCATGTGGGTGCAGCAATGATGGATATTCCACACGCATACATTTGGTATTTGGCATACTGCATTCAGAGCATATGGCTAAACTGCAGCACACAATATCAGCCTGACTTAGGGGGCAATGCCGCAATGCAGCGCCTTTGTGATCGCCTAGAAAAGCAAAATGATTAACAGACCTTATCCCTTACTCTTGCCGGAGATAGCCAGCACTGTTAGCAACTGCAGTCCTACACAGGACAACGGCAGACAAACGCAAAGAGGATACTCTTTAGCTATTCAAGTATGCCCCTTCTACTCAGAAATTAGCCCAAAGTAAACTCACAAATCTTTACAAATTAGCTTTTTTGTTTACATCAATAAACTGTGTTGGCTTTCAGTTCTCTCCTTCTTTCTCCCAGTTCTGCAGCAATCAGAACAAAGCCACAGGATAAAGGCAATAAAGACCCACATCACCCTGTAGCAACCTCCCCACCTTCACCTGCCTCAGCCTTGTAGAGCTCTAAATTCCACCATGTTAGACAGCCGCCCCTTCAGAGAGGCTGTCATGCAGCAGACAGGGGCATTATACATGCAGGTGATGTATATAAATGTCTTTACAATCCTGTTTCCTCGCACCTTGATTAATTACATTTGTCTGCCTTCTTTCCTTTCAGACACAAATGCAAAGGACGGGCTCTGAAATCGGACTGGTTTTTTCCCCTCTTGAGTTCCTTTCTGAACTCAGCAGGTGCAAGTCTACTGAAGGCAGGAAAC
>NW_009647512.1:1860103-1907726 GCF_000708025.1 Charadrius vociferus | reverse complement strand
CGTAGCTGATGTCATCAAAGCGTATCAGAACTTAAACAAGCCCCTTGACCCCAGTATCCCTTCGCTGTAAATACAGTCTGAGCTTGTTTGAACTGGAAATTGTTGTTCTTGGGAATAATTGCTCTGTACACAGCACTGCCTCCAATCGATTACAGGACACGTTTTCTGAGCTGTATGAGTTTTCATTATTAACCTCACAGTAACCTTAAAGGTTTGAGCTCATTCTCTTCACCAAACTGCACAGATCCTTGGTTGCATAATCTCAAAAATGTCAACAGCAAAACAATCAAAACAGGCACAAGTGTGCTCGCCTTGTTTCAATACAGCATGGCATTTCCAGTCTGATAAAGGTTAGAAAGCTCTCTCAGAGGTGAAAGAAAAAGCTCTCCATGTACACATACCTCTTTTAATGGTGAACAGAAACTAGATGGGAGGGACAAAAAGAAAAGATGGATTCACAACTAAACAAGGTATTAGCAGAGCGGTTATGAAAAGTAGTGTAATTAGTACTCCCATTATAATTAGTACTTCCACTCCAAAGCGACAAAATAGCATCCTTTAATGTTAGGCTTCCCAGATTTTGGCTAAGGTGAAAGCAATATCGTAAGCACAACACATGAATTTTTTTACTTGTACCCATCATTTCTCATCACATTCTGCAGTGGTTGGGATCACCAAAGGTACGAGTTGTCACCTAGGAATGGGTTTGGGTACTGAAAGCCGAAATCCAGGAAGTCTGGCATTCATGGTCATGGTTCTGGGACTGGTAACAAAGGCTGGTGTTGAGAAAGAAATCTCCAGCTTTCATCATTTTGGAACTGAAAGAACTGACCTGGAAATTGTGAGGAGAAGGCTTCTATGCTCCTGGTGACAATGGTGTGGGCATGGCTGCGTGCAAAATTTGATTCTCCTGTCCCTAGCTATTGCTAGAACATGTGAAAAGCTGACGTGGGAAACCAGTCAAACCCAGGCGAGACCTGAGTTTGGTCTGTGTAGGGATGGCTTCCTGACTTGACTATTTTCCTCTCCCTTTTGGGGAATGGAAATAGTGTGAACCCCATCTCACCACAACTGATGCTACTTAACTGAGTATCCACCTTGTTCCTTAGAATGATCATTGAAAAGTAAACTTGCAGGAAGAGGAGAAATTTGCTGGCATTTGGGGTTGTTTTGTTTGTTTTGTTGTTTAGTTGTGGGTTTTGTGTGGGTTTTGGAGGGTGCTTTTTTTGTTTGTTTGTTTTTTACACCTGCATCTAATTCAGCATCCTGTCAATATTTTCCTAAGCACAAAAAGCTACATCTTCAGCATAGACACAGAAGCAATTATTTGGAAATAGGAGATTAGACAGAAAAAATCTCACATTAAAATTCCACGTATTTCTACAGTCGAGAGGACAACAAACCCCACAATTATACAATGTGCAAACAGTCCAGAACAGACACTATCCCTAAGCCACCATAAAGGCAAGATCACACCAGGAGATAGCAGCAAGAGAAGCAAGCATGCAGGACTGCTCAGTGGGCTCGTGGCTGACCACCTTGTCTTCCATTAGAAAGCGAGCAGCAACAGCGGCTTTATCTAATATTAGCAAACAAAGGGGAGGAAAGGTGCAGGCTGAATCATATCATGAACAGATCTACCTTGCCCAAAAAGGACCTGTGATGCAAAACATCTTTTCCCCTAGTTATTAATTTCTATTTCCAACACCAATGAGTGAGGCTATTATTACCCATATTCAAGTAATTCTCGCTTTCCTCTGTGTGATGTGGAAAAAGCAGAGCAAGACCAAGCACGCTGCTGAACAGGACAAGCAAACAGAGAGTTCTGAGCATCACAGTACTGTTTTACTCCAAATCACTACAATTGCGTCATTTTTCTTTCCCACACTAAGGCACATCTACAAACAGAAAATTCTCTTCTGCTTTTAAGAAAGGAACTTTAAAATTTGTACTCAGCCTATACCCTTCTCCACCCATGATCCTCTCTCCACAATACGCCCACGATCAAAGTTCTTTTTGCCTCAGGAGGAAGGATCCGTCTCCCAGCATACTGGCAGGGCAGAATATTTTCTGAATACATCATTACGGCGTGCAGCTACAGTATAAACCTATGAGAGTATGCCACTCCTCATTTTTCTATTGCATTTATTCAGAAAAAAAAAGAAAAACAACTAAAACTACAAATGCTGTATCTGAATTCTGAATGTTCTAGAATTCCTCCTAATCCACCAGCTTTCCTTCACGGAATGACCAGGTAAACACTGCAGGGAAGAGAAGATCTTTGACAAATCAACATACTCTTCACCCTTGCATCATCTGTAGGCTTTTACAAGGTGATGCCAGCAAGGTACTCTGCTTGTTCTCCTACCCTTGCCCCAGGAAGGGGAGCATGTCCCCAGCCCCATAGCTACAATTAATATACTGTAGAAAGGGCAGATTCCCTCTTGCTACCAACTTAATATAACTACTATCAATCTCCACTGTAGCAAGAAGAGAGGATTTGGGCCTTGGAAACAACATATGAAGGTACATATACGTGTTCCAGAAACCAGTCTGAAACAATTCAATTACTGGAGCAAGCCCCTTCGGTTTCCGAGTAATGGACTGCATTTATCTAATGAGAAGCAACGGGCAAATTTTGGCTCGAGAGAACAACTTTTAAGTTGCATTCCCAGGTCCCATGAACAGCTTATAGTGGGTTCTAATGAGAAAGATGTTGAGAGCCTGCTTCAATTTTCATTTGGTCCAGCAGTTGATTTGCATCTCCTTCAATCCTTCCCCAGTTATTTCCCTGCTGTGATGACCAGGTCTGCAGTGGAATGCAGCTACTTAGAGATAATACTCAACAACACAGAGATGGCCCCAGAGGCATCACAGCAGAATCTGGAACCCTCATTCCCAGAGGGCATACAATGCCATTTTTAGTAGTTGCTGACCCGTGTTAGAGAAAGAATGGGGTCAGGAAGGCAAGAAAACGCAGACATAGCACAGCAATGCTGGAAGACAGTCGGTGTGCAAGACAACCCACCAAAAATCACGTGTACCATTAACTACTGAGCAGCGCTTTGCTGCTGAAAACATTCCCTGATAACATTTGGCATCTGGATTCTGTTTCCCACACACCAGGAACTGATGATGTCAGTAAAAAGGTTAAATGCTATCATACCTAAATTAGTCACGAGTGATGGTTTTTGTTAATTTTTGGAACAGAATGGAGACTCACTACAGATAAGTTCTCCAAGACAGGGTATTAAACCGCTTAGAACCCCAAACTTTATCTAGTACTTCCTCCATACATGTCTTGGGTAGTTTGAATGATCTATGAGACCACACAGATACCCTACTGAGTTCTACAATAGTCACAACTCAAACATCTACGCAACATGTCACTGAAAGTGGAGAGGGGGGCCTGTAAAGTCATCTTCATCCTTTGCAAACACATACAATGCTTTTAAATAGCAGGAAATATCTTGAAACCATACCTGTGCTTCTAACACACAGAAAGGATTTAATCCAACTTTCTCCAGAGTAAAGAACATTGGAACAGAACCAGAGTTATTTACTGTGCAGTAATAAAACAAAAAGATAAATGAAGCTAATTACTTGAATTGCACCTCAAAGTGGTGGCTCAGTGTTCATTCTGACTTTGTCTACAAAAGGCAAGACTGGAAGGGAACCTCACAAAGTCTTCTTGCCAGGCCATCTGCTCCAAAGCTGAATCAACAGCCATAGTAGGTTTCGAGAAAGGTTTCCCCAACCTCCTTCTCAAGACCTTCACCGATTGAGACTTCACAGTTTCTCCAGATAATCTTCTCCCAGGGTCTCTCGTAGCATCCAACCTGAGTCGCCTTTGCTACAGATTTCCCTGCCCTCTCTCCCCCGCCATGAATAAGAAACAAATTACTCTCTTCACAACAGCTTTTTTGGGTATTTCAAGATTCATGTCTCCCCTCATTCTCTTCTACTGCACACCCCTAAAATAATCCAAACTTCTCCTGTAGATCACGTTCCCCAGATTACTCTTGTTACTTTCTTCTGGATCCTCTCCAACTCATCCCACAGCATTCTTACTGTGGTGCCCACAAATATGCACTATATTTCCTTTAAACTACACATACACTTAACAAGTCAGCCTACACACTGTTTCATACTTAAAGCTAGGCATATTCAAATTATAATGCTATGAGTTCAAGTCATCTTTATTTTAAATTATAGAGAAGATTGATGTAGTGCATTTTAGACTAGACTCGTCAACAAGAATATATTTGCCATAAACTCACTCAAATTTAGTTAAATTAAGGGCACTGTGTTTCTGGGCACCAGTAGACACTGCTCTCTTCATGGCAGTTCAGCACCATTCCTTGGGAAAGGTGCAAGTCACACACCTGCTCTATAAACCCACTGCAACATGTTGTAGCACAATCATGCTCTATAATTTGGGAGTCCTCTTATTCACTGTGCCTCTTTTGATCTGCATTGAGCACACAAAGCACAGTCACTGGTATCCACTTTGGCCTGAACTTTAACCTGGATTTTTCTCATTTTGTCTGTTTACTGCAGCTCAGTCAGATCCTGGAAAGAGACCTGTCAGTTCTTGTTGTGCGCAGCTCAGTGACCTTCAGAGACACTATCACCACTGAGCATTTAATTTAGCAAAGAACTGAGGAAAAGAGCACAGAGCCAGGGCCTTGTCTTGCAAAGAGTCACACTGCTTGATGATCTGCTCTCCCTAATGCAAAAGGGCAGAAAGAGTATTCCCTTCCCTTTTTTTCCCACCCAGTTAGCTTGACTATAAATGTGATTGCACTGATAAACATCCACAGCAAGAGATCATTTGCCCAAACTAATTAACTGCTGCCACCAAATCACCATGTAATATTTTCACTAGAAAAGCTCAGCCTAGGCTGCTGCGTGACATTTAGCTTTCAATTGCACTTGGTCACCGGCAAAAAATTTTCAGATATTATTATTCGTGTTGGTTAAAGTTCCCGCTCTAGATAAAACATGGGCCCTGTCAAATGCCACCATAGGGGCACTGGGGCACTAATTTAAGAAGCTGCTACTTGACTCCTGCTGCAACAGAGGCTGAGGTCGAGGGGACCTGCCCAAGCGTTCCGCAAGCCTGAGCGGGGCTCTGCTCACGCCAAGGGCTTGGTACACATGGCTCCCCCAGCCCCCACGGGGAAGGGGACATGGGAAGCAGGGGATTAGGACAATCTGATGCAGCGCAGCAGATCAAGCAGTCACTGGGGCACAGCGGGGAGGGAGGAATGCTTAGGGCAGGAATTCACATCAAGCAGAGTACTCCCACTCAACCTCGGCTCCAGCCGAGGGGAACAGGGAGCAGCTCAGTCGGAGGGAGCAGAACAACTCCTTCAGTGTACAGCTCTCACTGGACTTTGAAAGATTTTGACCAGTGAGGTTTGTTCTGAGTGATGTTCACCTGTGCAAACAACGACAGTTTGACACTGGATAATGCCATCTTGCTTCAATTAGCTTGTGGCCGCTCACTAGCCGACTGGCACAAGAACAGCAGTTTGCACTTGGAGCATGACTTCTAGCCTCGCTTCAAGCACTTTTAAGAAATTGCTCTGCCCAAGTTGCAGTTTGCATTTTATTCTCTCAATAAATCTGCCTGTTGATTTTGCTTGGATGCAGCACCATGCCTGTGCTGTGGTGTGGAGACCAGAGAATGCAAGGGCCTGAAGGCACTCGGCAATACCAGCCACTTAGGTGATGCTGATAGTAAGGACCAGCTAAGAGTTCAGGTAGGCTTACACCAAAATTGTACTGCTCTCCTCAATCCTAGGAAGGGCAATGCACCAGGGCAGCTTTTTGGGTTGTATCACATCGAGTAGCTTGCAGCCTCCAGAACAGCAAGGCTGTGCCAGGGTCAGGAACAAAACTATTAAAATTAAAGGGAGCGTCTCCGCTTACACTCACAGCATGTGCATTAGGAAGCACAAGGTGATTTTGAAGTTTTAATTCAAGTTTAATTCTGGAAGGATCAATTCCCAAGTTAGCCCATGATGACCTAGCTCCAGAAGAAGCATAGGATACATCAATCCACTGTTTCAGCCCGTTGATTAGCCAGGCTGTTAATCACTGTCCCTGTCACAACATGGCTACCAAGATCTAACCCACACAGACGTATCTGCTCAGGCATAACTACCTGGGAAGTCTTTAACAGTGCTCTGTTTTGACAGGTGGAAGCTAACTTTTAAGGTTTCTATCCACAGATCTTTCCAGGAGAGAAATGCCAAATTCTGTAAATTTCATTAAAGTTCTGGTGTAACAGAGCCCACAACAAACCAAAACTGAATGTCACAGGCTACACCATGAATCCTTTGCTCACCTTACTACATAAACCCTCTCTGCAGTTGTGCCTTATAAAGCACTGACATGTCACAAGTGAGTAAGAGCTCAGCAGTCTGAGCAAGTGGACCCCAATTCAGACTGTGCCGTAACACAGTCCAGAGCAGAATCCAGCCTGCCTCCCAGCCCCAGGTCCTGGAAACATGACCTCAGCTGCCCTCTTCTTATTTGTCTGATGTCTCGAACTTTACTCGTGTTTTCAGTATAGCCTTGTAATCAAGCACAGCAAGTGGGGACTGTGAGCTCGGAAGATGCAGTAGTTTACAGTTTTCTGATCTTGCTTAAGCAAGCAGTGTTTTGAAAGAACTGGGAGATATGTGCCAGAAAAGGGTCCTCAAGCTGCAGACTGATTTTTAAAATAATTGAGGAAGACATTCCGCTATTTGTTCATATGATTTCGGCCATAACTGCAGCCTTGCTCTCCTCCACATAGTCTTCAGTGAGGAGAAAGACAAGCGATCAGCAGCACAAGAATCCAGACACTTCCTGGAATTGTTGGGGTTTAATGCAAATGCATAAAATCCAGGCGCTGCAGAGCTCCTTGCAATATAATCCCAAAGCTGCTTACGGGCCAACTCAAAATAAAATTGTTGCTGTGCCTGCCTGGTTACAATAAACATGCAATAACCTCTCAGATGCCTGTGCCAAAGAACACGAATTTACCGCAATGTTAAGTGTTTTATATACAGCAATATGTTGTCATTAAAACAAAGCTCTGCAGAAGTCACATCTTAGTCATGGTGTATAATCTCCCCTTGGAAACCATTTTGCTGCCTTTTTACTCCAAGAATGCAGTTACTTTTTGCTGCAGAAAGGTGTTCAGTATGAGCACGTTCCAAAACTGTAACAGGAGATTTTTAAAAAAAAAGCTTTGAATAGCTCCTTGTGTTACTAGCACACAAAGAGACTTCAGAGTGCATCCCAACACCCCTCTGCTAGGCAATTTAAGGACACAGACCCTCTGCTGGGTGGGAGTACCAAAGGGGACAAACTGTGACACAAGGCTGACAGTGAATAGCAGAGACAGAAAAAGCAATTTGCCAGTAACAGTACTGAAATTGAAGCAAGATCTTCTCGTTCTTACTTCTGTAGATCTCGCTGCACCAACCCATGTGTGTCATTATCTCCAATCACTCAGACAGGACTAAATACTAATTTCTGTCAACTCCCCTGCTGCACTCCCCAGTAAAACAGCTCCTGGAGCTCTTACCATAAGGAAAAAGACTCAGAAAACACTGGAACAGGCTTCCTAGGGAGGTGGTTGATGCCCCAAGCCTGTCAGTGTTTAAGAGGTGTTTGGACAATGCCCTTAACAACATGCTTTAACTTGGTCAGCCCTGCGTTGGTCGGGCAATTGGACTAGATGATCGTTGTAGGTCCCTTCCAACTGAAATATTCTATTCTATTCTATATCATGGCTTTTGTAAACAGGCCTGAAAGCTCACTTGTTTTTGTAATCATCTTATACAACTGCGATCAGCCATGACAGCATCCTTTCAGATTATAATGTCCCGAGACATGCAGATAGGAAAGACTTGCCTAAGGCTACTCTTCTACCACTTGTAAAAATATTAATAAAAATACCTAAGCAAGAGCTTGACTTTATTGCTATAGATTAAATGAAAAGGCAATTTTACAAGAAGTCTGGCCAGAAGGATTACATTTTTATTGATCTGGTTGTTGTCTGATCAGGTCAGCAGCAAGACTCACATTCACGCTATGCAGCGCAACCACCACTCGTAAGGCAGAGTTGCCTCCGCAGTCTGCTTCTCCCGCATAGACCGGAAGGAGGATGTGGATTGGCAGGACTCCGCTGCTACTGCAATACATTTGCAATGAACCAAAATTTGCTATTTTGGCTGCACTTTTTCAAGCTGGAGAAGGGAGCCCAGATGTGGCCATTCCTCCATCTGTGGTTTGCCTGAAGGAAAAAGTGCAGCAAACCCCTGCACTTATGCTTTGAAAAAAAGGAAGCAAAAGCTGGCGTTTGCTTCATTTGATGGTCCTTCCATTGCCGTGCATACCTCAACTTTGCTTTCTCATTAGGCAGCAGAAGACACCCAGAATTCCTGTCTAGTTCACTATATGCACAGAAAATAGGGATGACACCAAAGCCTGCAAGCTGGGTCACATACCCAGCAGTAATTACAATGGCGAAAGAAAACAGCAGGGAAAAAGACAATACCCAGAATCAAATGGTGGGATGCCAGAACCGCACACTTTTGTGCTTCAAAATACCCATGGAATCAGCTCTCTGTAATTCAGTCTGCACATTATCCCTTCAATCCACACTCAAACCAGGATACTCCACTGATTTTGCTTGGGAATACAAGCGCCTTGCCAACAGTCACATTCGGGATGTGCATCACAAGCTTCCTAATGCACACAAGCATGCTGTTTCGCTAGCAGCGCGTCAGGATGTTATTGTTCTCATGGACTCATGCTGGGAAGAAGTCCCCCCTCCACCCAAAGCCACAAAAAAACAATCTCCAAGTTAAAATCTCATACTTCCCAGTTTTCAAACCCTTCCAATCCAAGACACATCACAGATGCTGAACAAGCCTCAAACTTGCCCAAACTGCAACATGGCACTCTGTGGCCTGGTGGTCCCGTGCTTAGCTACGTCTTGCTTGTGTTGGAACTCAAAATGCTTTCAGTGCCCCTGGGTTTAGGCAGTCTCCATTCCCCACTATTTAGGCAACTTTGGATGAGCCAGGAAAACAAAACATAAAAGAGAAAAAATAATTCTGAAGAAGCCTTTTCTAGGCTTATGGCAAATGCATCAAGAGACTGTGGAAACATTCAAGTTGGGAATAACAGAAAAGTGTGGAGGTTTTACTTTAAAAGACTTCATTATCCTATCCAGAAGAAATAGTTTAAAACAGCTTGTAAGTCTCAGCTATGGCTTTTTGGGAAGAGAGGGTAATAAAAGAAACCCAAGAAGTCTTAGAAAGCCTGATCTTAAAGCTGCCTTGCTCTAGATGTGCAAAGATTTGGGCTCACAACTGAAGACAATTTAACAATTTATTTTTTTCCTGTGGCAATCCTTGGTGTATATAAAACAAACCTTATACCTGTTGTGGATATATATCTTTATTGCACACATTAGGAGGGACTACCTTGTCTTTGCTACTGAAAGGACGAGCACCTCTCCTACAAACCACAGGTCCAGGAAAGAGCCTTGAAAACAGAAGACAGCATTTGAGAGCAAGCAGTGGCAGACAGCTGTAGACTGATGCAAAGATGATTCTTAGCCTGTTTTCTATTTTTCTGACACTGCTTCAGATTTTCATTATCCCTTCTACAAAAACATTCCTCTTAGGAGTAGCATGGGTGTGAGAACAAAGAGAGAGGTCTCCTTCAATAGCACACACAATAAAGAAATCCAAAGCAAAGGAGCTCAAACCCTATTACATTATAGAGCCATATTTATGCCACAGTTAATGTCATATTATCTTGGCAGATGCAAAAGACTTGCTTTAAATTTCATCTGAACATGAAGTATGGCTAACAACTGAAGTTGATTAGTAAACTGCAAGTCACAGTTTGTGCCTCAAGCAGAGAGGAATCCATCATAGAATCTATGACCCTGTCACCCGGCTGGTACAGGATATGAATGCAAACAGATCAGCCAACGATTAGTCCAACCTCCCGTTATTGCTAATGGGGATTTCTTGCTTAAACCACGATATGCAAACGAATTCTATTCCTTTTAGGAAATCAAAGCAAAAATTGTATCCTAGAGTTCAAAGAAATCACCTAAACATGATGGCTGACAGAGCAGTAACGAAAGCCTTGAACACCGAATAAGAATTACTCTTCTTAAATTGACTCCCTAGACAAAGTTAGTCCCTATGCTTATCTCAGCACAAGTAACCAAAGACATGCTAGGGAGGCTGGAATTCAATTCTCTCCCTGCACAGCTTAAGCTAACACATAGTCTCTTCCATCATCAAATCTGTTTAGCCTCCATAGACATAAACGAATCTCAAGGAATGTAAAGAATTAGATAGGGTTATTAATACAGGGCCTAGAAGCTCCAAATCTTCAATTTGACATTAGCTATAATTGTCAGAAAAGCATGCAGTAGAGAGGCTGCCAGATGCTTCAACCCAAACATCTTATTTGTTCATGGTGTTTCTGGAAGAAATTTGCCCTTATAGCAAAAATGCAATGGTAAGAGTCACTTCAGTGCAAAAGGATCACTAAAAGATGGTAGCTTTAATTATTGCTTGACTTTGATGTCCCCAAATCCCAGGCACTCAAGCTTTTTTTCGCTCAGAAACATCTGGCTCATGGGTTACCTGAGGATTCTCTTTGCTACACAATTACAAAAGCTAACGGGAGTCTGAAAATTCCCACATGGGGGATTTTTATTTAAGAAGGACATATTCTGTGAGGAGAACTCCCACGGGTCAGAGGAAGCCGAGGTTCTTTTCAACTGCTGGCATAAAATTCACAAAGCACAAAGTATCCTTGTTTGAGGAAATAAACTTTAATGCCAAAGCCCAGTTCTCCTGGCACCGAGAAGGCCCCCTGTGACAAGCAGAGCAATAGGGGCTTCTCAGAAGAGAAATGCCTACATAACTTGAGGGTGGGGAGGGAGAAGCTATTCAACTGGAAGGACAACCCTGGCACAAGGACAAATGCGTACAAACTTGCTGCCAAAAAATTTAAGACTGGGAAGACATTTTAGTTGCAGAAGGCTTGTAACTCTCCAAGCAGTAAGGTCAGGGAACAGCCTCCTATACAGCAGTGAGGAGGGCAGGAGTGTCTAGTTGATTTAGAGAGACTGCTAGAAAAGAAGTTATAGAGGTATCCCAGAACAGAGTTGGCTGCTAGAGAAAAAGGACTATTCTTATTTGAGATTGTAAGACGATGACTCAGCAAGTCCCCAATGGTTCTGTATTTTCATTTATAATAAGTTAAGGATCAGTCACCACTTAAAAAAACCCCACACACAAAAAACCCAAAAACCAAACCAAACAAAAACCACCTCATAAATAAAGCACCCAAGTCAGACACCTACGCCAAATCCTACTGCCTGTAAGGAGATTGGTTCTGCTCTGCTGCATGTTACAAACCATTCCACATACCTGCCAGGGTGCTAACTCCACACGTATAGGAAGAACTGTAGGGGACCCATGTGCGTAGGCAGGGGAGTCCAAGAGTACTGTATTAAGCACGCTATGCTCAGCTGTACCCTGGGCTACCATTCTGACTGCATATCACAGAATATAAAACATTCAAATCCCCGTCTTGGCACCCTCAAATAACAGGCACATAAAATCCCTTATCAATCAAGCGTTATTGGACACTCTACAGGGAATGTTCATTGAACTGTAAGGAAATCTGGATACTTCAATATGCCGGGTATGGATCCAGCTTCTTTAGAACTAGTATTTTTAACGACTTTGCATACAATGCTAAACCAATAAAATGTTACGATCACATAAGTCTTGTAAGGAAATGTACCCTAGAATTTAATAAAGATGAAAGAAATAAGATCCTCTTGTCATTTTATTTCTCTAGTCTAAGTTGAATTGATCAAATTTCCTTTCTGCAGACCTCTTCACCCATCCAAGAAGAAGTTACAGGAAGGGCTATAACTCTTGCCTGTACAGCTCTGTCCTTTAACACGCCTCAGGGTGCAGTATTTCTGGCTGACTAGGGGATGTAAGACTGGAATCTTTTTCAGCTTTTCATGCAAGTCTGTGAGGCACTGCCTGCACTACTAAATTTTGTTCAAGATGGTCTTGCTGCAGCCATTTCCCGGTTTGATTCAAACCCAGGAGCGCTTTGTTGCTTCCTTCAAAGAAACTGATGAGTTCCACCTTGTAAAGGATGAGGGCAGGAGGAGAAAGAGTTTCAATCTTCTATCAATCTCTCTCTGTCCTCCTCCCGTTGCCTTGTCCCTCACACGTGGCTTTCCCAACTCTCCCCGAGTACTACTGGTTGAGGACTCGTCTTTCTATTAGGTGGTCTTTCGCTATGATGCTTGGCTAAAGATCAGAGGTAAACCTAGTGAGCAGAGCAGAAAGCAGAAAAAGAGACTTTTCCCAAACTACAGAAGAGGCATGAGTTGCTTGCTTGCCGCCTCTTCAAACTCTAGGTGGGAGGCACTGGCAAACAGAAGCACACTGGGGCTGCTGCAGGATTCCCACTTGTGGGATGAAGCAACGCTGTGCAAGCATAGAAACAACGGAGTCTTAATTACTGCAGCTGTGCAAGCGAAACAAGGACTGGAGTTTGAGAGTATGACTGATAAGCAGCTAGATAACAGACTGATGAACAGACCATCTGTAGTCTGTCAAAGAGCTAACCAAAGTCTGTACCAAATACCCCAACATATAATGTGCAGCCTGAAAAGTGTCCAAATATGGTATTAAAAAAAGAATGTACAACACAAACAGAACATCGTCACAGCTAAAGACTAGAGCTTCACAATTCAGAAGTGCACAGCAAAAGGTGATAGCTTACAGGAAGAAATATAAAGAAATACCAGATAAGGAACTGACAATATACATACAATAGAAAGTCAAAGCTTAGATCTGGGCCACTGAACTGAAGGGTTTCACTATGCATCATTTGACCAAGAGCACAGGGTTATCTTTCCATCCACCATACTACCTTGAATAGGACTCCTGTGTTCCACTGAGCTTTGGAGGTGCGCAAGGCTAAATAAACCACAATCCCCAGGACCTCAGAGCGACCAACTACAGCCAGTAGGCGACAGATACCACTCTGCCATTTCAACAACAGAGGGACAGAAGTAAGCAGGAGAGTCAGACACATGAAGAAGTGGCTGCTACAGATTTAATGTCTGTATTCTAATGTCACCTTTCTCCCCCCACTAGTGTGAAAGCAGAGGGCAGTGAGAGAGATGACAGAACTGTGAAAAAAACTTATTTTCAATTGAGAATTTCCTCTGTTGCAATTGAACCTACAAACTTACACAGATATTGTTCAGAAACATAGGTGTGAAGAGATCTTCTTTCTGCCCCATCAATACATATGATAAAGAGCCCAGCTCTGGTACCAGAGGAAAAATCCCTCCGAGCATCTTTAGGTTAGTCTTGTGGAACAGTTTCTTGCTTCCCTTCCTGTTGCAGGAGAATCATTGCCTATCTGCCAGGATCATCATGCTACGCTCATTAATGGACTCACAACATGGAACAACACTGGCGAGAAGATGCTTTGCAAAACCTTCTCAGGCACAAGAAACGTAGAGGTCTTTGAGGCTAGAATCTTTTCTGTAGAACAAAGCATCCATGATAGCTTCACAATAAAGACTGAATTAGAAACACTAACCTATTTTTCCATGCAGTTGAGTTTCCCCTATTTGAATAGGGTAAGCATCTACTGAATTCTCCACAGGAGTTAAAAGAAGATAAAACAAAATTTTTCCTGAAAAGATTTGAAACTTACTTGGAAAAAAAAAAATATTAGTACGCATGACTTCTTTAGGTATGTTATATAGCCCTGATCAATCAGTCCCCTTGTTTGCAGGGAAATCCTTGTCCCAGATTTGCAGTCAGTTTTTTTTACGCTGGCAATTTTGAGTTTATTGAATCGCAAACCCTATGTTGAATTTTCTTCCATCAGCTTGTTCTTTATTCATATATGCATGTGTGCACAACACCGGCTAACCTTGTGATCTCAGGGTAATAAACTCACTGAAGGTATGCATTTCTCTAAGCACAAGAAGTTGCATACTTGTGTTAAGTATTTTCAGACCTTTTTTTTTTTTTAACAGGGATTTTAATTCACACTATTTTTAATCCACGCTACATCTAGTTTCAATAGCCCATTGTAGGCATTTTCATATCACAGTAAATCTCGTAACAGGAATGCACAAACCAGTGTTGTGACCATGGCTTTTTATACTATGAAAAATTCCAGTGTTTGATTTGCTGTTTATAACAATCTCAGTTGTGTATTTCAGTCTGGCAAGGAAAGATATGAATACAACTCAGAAACTGCACATCAAACAAGAAAACTCAATAGAATACCCCAATTTTTTCCCAAGTTTAAAGAAAAATATTACAAGAAAATGTTTATAAGGGATTTAGGATAGAAAAGACGGAATGAAATTTAATTTTAATTTTTAATAAAGCCCAATATCAATATATATGCTTCTCACATACTAATGGTAAATATGGTGCAAATGTAAGGGTGATAACAGGGTAGGTCACAAATCTATGAGAATCCTTTTATACTAACCAAATTCCAAATCCCTCTGAGCTGCTTTAAATTGTAATTTGGACTAGGAGGTTATATGCATACAGTGCCCCTGATATTCTTCAGCTGTAAAATCCTACCTACAAAACTTGATACATGAGCTTTAAATTTCCAAGAAGAATATATTTAGAACGAAAAAAGGGAACATGAAAAGTTAAGGGATTATATTTATTTTTTTTTTTTTTTGTAGAAAAGATTTCTATCTCAGAGATAACACATCAGCTCTTTAGGTAAAATGGAATGCAAAGGCAGATTTTGATCAATATCTGAACAGCATAGCTAGCAAAAAATGTAACGGTGTTGCAGTTTCTGTTCAACAGGGCTTTGGAATTCAACACTCAGAAGGTAGGAAAAGAAAGTTAACTCATTGCTTACTATGGCATTGCATTTGTCTTCTCACTTCTCCAAAAGTCTACCACTGGTGCTCAGAAGAAGGGTATAGCAGCCACATATCGCACAACAAAAAGCCTTATTCTCTTCGAGAAAAAGTGATCTCTCTCTAGTACAATCTCTTTCATATAGAGAATAGATAGAAAAAGCGGTGGTATAGAAATATCATACTATAGCTTTCTAGCAATAGGCCACAAACCCATATGGAAGGGACTTCCCCATCAAAAAATATCCAGCTAGAGAGCCATAAAAGAGGATGCAAGTCATAGCCCACTATCCATCACCCAGCAGTTAAGAGCTTACTTCACCGAGATGACACAGAACTACAATTCTGACACCATCTTCTCCTTCAGCATCCTTTTGTCATGAAAAAAATTAGAGTGAAATTACAGAATAATTCGTCTCCATCACCATGTTACTTTAGCTAAGAGCAGACAACAAATCAGGTGATACGATGAAGTAAGCCATCACCTCTCCCCAGTGAAGTCTGGAGAGAGTGAAACACTGTTTGTAAGGCACCTGTAGCTTAAGTAAGTTTCACAAGAGAAAAACATCAGACTTCAGATTTATAGAACTGGGACAGTATTTATGATTACAGAGATGATACTACTAGTAACTTCTTGTCCTTGCCTTCAGTTTCCACACTACGGCCAACACTGCCTTCAGGACAGAATTGAATCACATAGTTGACTGATTAGGAGCCCTCAAACCAAGTCAAAAAGGCACTGTCTGGCTGAACTCTCGCCTTGAAAAAGGATGAGATAAACAATTCTAAAATTAAAAGAAAAGGAGGGAGAGATCCACTGTAACAGACAGGTAGTCAAATGAAATGTGACACGTCATCCCCAGAGGAAGGGAAACTGGCAGCCTGGCTGGCTTTTCCTCATGACAACCCCAGGATATATGACTATCTCTCGGCAGAGAACAGAAAGAGGTACTATAGTTGTCTGTATCACTGCAGCCCAATTTAATTAGTAGTCTGCTAAAGAGCTAAGTTTCATAATTAATAGCGATGCAAGGAGGCCAACAGCACAACAGACAAAAATTTGCAGTGTTCTTCCAGAACTAGCTGACTAATCCACTTTCGGGATCATTTTAATGAACATTTCCAATGAACATTTCTGGCTTCCAAACACTTTCCAAAAATATGGGAGGCAGCAAGGAAAATATTTGGTATTCATTTCTGCCTGCTGACCAACCTGCTCTTACAGTTTGTTTGCCAACCTGCTATCAGATTAGGCATCTTATTTGCACAAAATGTTCATGACAATTACAGATGAACTACTAAATTGTTCCCTCTGGACATCTTGGATACCACCATCTAGGGGAAGAGGAAATAAGATTGATTCACAAATGTTTCATAGTGATAAGCATTTATCTCTCTGCTAGTTGTTGCACTGATAAGCTCTTTTGGGTACTACCCTATTCTTGCGAAACCAACAGATTTTTGGATTGAATCCATAATTCAGGAAGCAAAGGTATGCCAGTATCAAAACAGTAAACCAAGGTCTGACTTGCTCATATAACATAAAGATCCTTGATTAGTTGAGGAAAAAACATAATTCAGCTGCTCAGAGCCAGACCATGTCCAACCTCCCTTTCCAGATGACGAATTCCAGGGTGAGGTATCCGTGACTTGTTAAAAGAACAAAGCCTGAATTTAGCTGTCTGGCACAGGACTTGTCTTCACATTATGATTTGTCTCTTGACTACTAACTACTCTAACTATTAATACCTCAAAGTTTCCTTTTTTTTTTTTTCTTCTAAAGTTCAAATAGACACAAGCAAAAAAGCTCTTAAGAATCCCGATCTTCGTAGCTGTTTTCATGAGGCAAGACTTTACATTTTCTTGTAAAGTTTGATATAATCTCTTGTTTTAATGCTTTCTCTCTTTTTCTTCTTTCTTTCTTAAGGTAACAGGTGCTCAAGTTGGGCTGAAAGGCTGTTGACACATTTTCAGATTTATGTCAGGAGACTTGTTTGTTCCTAAAAATAAAACAATCAGCACAGGGGTATTCTGAAACAGAAGAGGGATACTTCTCCCCTCCGCACCATCAACTGTTGTATAGTCTTTCAAAGAGATTCTGGATTGTACACTGCTGGAGTGACACAAAGCGATGTCACGAAGCAAGCATAAGCAATGATGCAGAATTTCTTCTAATTGCCAGTTATTCATACACACACATCACCTGACAAAAGAGATCAACCTAGAATAGCATTTCACTCTCAAAGTGAAGAATCTCACCTATTACTGAAGAGGTCTGTTGCTGTGATGCAGGCAACGTGTGGGAAAGCAGCCACAAGCACGCTTGAAAAAGTTTAAATTAACTTTTAACCACAAAGGCAGCCCAAAACTGATTTTTTTCAGTTAGGGATTTCAATAGCTGGGAATGAACTAGTGAAGTTGGTCTATTCTCTAGTGGAAAGAAAGAGTCAGTTTTGATTTTAGACCCCTCCCATCTTTTAGCCTGCATTTACACCAGAACATTTCCCATTCCCACCTTCAGACTTATTAGTGTGCTGCAGTGGAGCAGACACCACTTTCAAAAAAGTGGAGTTGTCTGAAGTAGAGCAGAGGCATCATTGCTAACAGTGTCCCAGCAGCCATTTGCACAATCATGACTACTCTTTTACTAACACTACTACAAAATGGAAAAGCTGTTCTTTTCCAGGGAAACAAAAGAAAACGCCAGCCTAGTTCAAAAGTCTCCTTCTGAGCAGTTCCCCTCAGATTTCCTTTTACTGCAGCACTAATTAGCACGCTTAGTCTGAAGGTCTGTCCCAAAGGAAGCTCATACTCCACAAATTCCCTGTAGCGTCTGACAGGCAAACAAGGGATGTGCAGTCAGCTTCTGGAACCGCATTATTAGTGATGTGCACAGGAAAAATTCTTGACATACTGGCTTAGGCCGATTCTGCAGAGGATGGAGAGACAGGCATATATCTATACATACACATACTTTACAAAAGCAGCCCTAGATCTGCCTGTTCAGAATCCGGTGTCCAACTGGAATTCCTTATGGTGTTCGTGACAACTGTGAGCGGAAGTGCTTACACCACTAGAAGGATGACCTTGTTGAAAGATGGATACCAGACCCAAGCTTGGTTTTGCACAATAGGCCCTCTGGAAAACTGTATGTGCTGCTTCAGGAGTCTCTAAGAAACCCAATACTCAAAGTTCACAGATACATGGACAGACCTGAAAGTTATTCCCCAGCAACCTCTCTTCCAAGACAAACCACAGTGATTTTAGCCCCAGTGTTTCCAAGAACTCTTTTTCAGCTTAAAGTCAGCACTGGTTTCAACAGCCTGCAACAGCCACCTGAAATCTCGCTCTGTTTTGTGAGACCCCTCTCATGATTTTATTTACCACCGACAACCCTTTGTATGCATCAAGCTTGCTTTTTTCCTAGTAATAGAGAATTTCAAGGCAGGACATGGTCCTTGCTTTACCAGAGGATATTAACGGATAATTGGCCAAGACGTGGTGATGAAGTAGTATGTCTGTGAAGCTGGTTTAAATTATTGCAACTCAAAACATGTCACTGATTAACAGCCTAATCAAGTTGACTAGATCCGTGGTCACAAGCGCACATTACTTCTGACTAAAACCAGTAAGAGTGCTCATAGTTAAGGGATGGGAGCTATAAAACTCATGCATCATCTTAATAGGCTTTTGATAAATTGAAGTCAACGATGCCATTTAGCAAAAAGTCTCAGTCACCAAGACAGAAACAAACCACCAGAAAAGAAAATATAGAAACACTCCAAAATTGCCTTTTTTTTTTTTAGGCAAGATACAAGTTTACATTTAAGACAATAAAACCCTTCAGCCACCTTTACCCTGCATTTCATAGTTTGTGTTGTCTTTTTGCTCAAAAGGACACCAGCATCATGTAAAAGATGTCTGTGCATCTTTCTAGATTGTGCTCTGTGGAACAGAGCTGTCATCTCTGCATTTTATAACACTTGGCAGCAAACCCACATTCCTTGTGGATCACAGACTTCCCCTAAGGCCATCAAGTGTGTTGGCTACGGACAGCACAGGGTTAGGGCTTCCGATTATAAACCCAGATCTACTCACACTTTCTGCAGATGAGACACAGATCCCATGATAGGCATGTACACTAAATGTGTACAGGATATATCAGTTCTGCACACCTACAGTATCAGGGGACCCTCACTGTCTCAGTAAGATTTTTGACCCATTTTTCCCTGTGAAATTATGACCTACATTCTACATGTAATTTCCAGAGAAATAAAAAATACCTCAAAACCTCAATATAAATCTTTCTGAGATCTAATTCTGTACCTTACAGAGTCACCTCATCTGGTAAATCCAAAAGAAAACATGCTAAGCAGTGTTATGAATGTGTACTTTACTTGCTGACCAGCTTGCAGCAGAAGGTACCTGGGTTTAGACACCCAGTGTTGAACTTGGGTTCGAATGCATTTCTCTCAAGAAGCTTTCTAGAAGAACCACCATTCACCCAGAACAGGATGAAAACATTCTGGCTGCAGATTAACATTGTAGATTGAAACTGTCGAAGCGAAGAGCCCAAGGCATACATTCTAAAAAAAATAAAGTAATGAATGACTCAAGAGGTAAATTATAATCTTATGGAAAATACTATAGTAAAAGGCTGCTCGCCAGATTTAATGGCACCATTAATTAACATGCCTACTAAGCAAAGACTGATCAATGTATTTTTCTTCAGCGCATCTGAAACATGCTAATGAATTGGTCTTGGCAAAAGGGCTCAAACATGATCAACTAACCAGCTTTCCGTAGAAAGAAGCCAGTTGTTCTCATGGCACAAAGCAACATAATTAAGCATTTACAGAATGCTCAGAAAATAAGATATGACTGTAAATACCATATTCTCCCTCCTCCTTGTTCTTTGCTTCATCTCAAATCAAGGCGGAGGGGAAGGAACAATAGTAGAGAATGGATCACAACACAGCTCTATCATCATCTCCTCCCTCATTATTTGAAGAGATTGAGTATGATTCTTGAAGGCTTCAGGAATTAGTGCAGGAATCAGAATCCAGCTTACAATGGCTGGTTGTTTTGTTTCTGAAACACGCATTCTAGTGCACCTACAGATATTAAAATAGAAATTCTGATTCTACCCCAGAATTGCAGTAGAAGTGCCATAAATCTGAGAATATCTTGGTTATACTATATTGCCAATGCAGCTTCTGCTCTCTGCATATTACCTGGGATATGGGAACAGATTTTGGTAGTTTCAGACCATACACAGGTATACCTCATCATCCAGCTCTTGTGATCCGGAGGTTAATTTGAAATGCACCCTCTTACTCTCAAATTCCCCAGATAACTTTTTCCCAGCACTAATCCAGAAATAGCAAGTGGTTTCTAGGTGGCCTGAGAATGAACGGGACAAAGAACTGTGGGAATTTCAGCTAGATCTTGTCTCTGGCTATTAGACAGTGAAAGAAGCTGAGAAGCCAAAAAGAGGTCAGCTAAAAAAAGAGGTATTCCTCACTCCATTATGCAAACTGAATTTATTCATGTAGAAAAATCTCTGAAAAAAAAAAAAATCCTAGCAGGGCTGCTGTTGTCTATTGCTACAGCCAATTCCTCTGGGTTTGAACTCTGACCACTGGGAATTTCATTCTGCTTCACAATAAAACCATGAATAGTCTGTGCCACTAAATAGTCTGTCTTCAGCAAACACTAATGCTACACAATACTTCACTTTTTCTTTTTCTCCTTTCTTAAAAAGGTCATGCCTACCTCTTTCATCAGAGATTCCTTTCATTCTCTTTCAGAAATCAAAACCCAAATACCTAAAAATGAAACAGAGTGAATCTGGATGAAAAGGAAGATGACAAGACAAGAAACTGAGCCAACAAGCTGCTGCCTAGCTGTGGATGCAGGCAGTCATACAGAATGCTAAGAAGTAAAAGGAATAGTTCCTGTTCCCGCTGTGACCACTTCATTTCAAGGTTAGCAAGGGCATGTCCCCAAATAGTACCTTCAGCTCTGGAGGGAACTAAACACTTGAGAAACATTAGTAGGCTGCCAATCCCTTTCAAGTGTTCATCATCTGTTTGGAGAGCAGGTGGAGCAAAGGCAGAGGCTGGCTGAGCTGTCTGCAGGAGCTCACGGTTCTTTAGTCCTATTTAGGAAGGAACCTCTTGCGATGAATTGACGAACCTACTTCAGACCCTGACAATAAGAAATCCTCATGTGTTTATCATGATGTGGGCACTTGTTCCTGAGGACAGGACTGAGACAGTGAACAGGCTCTGCATAACATGGCTAAATAAAGTCTTCTTATCTACCTGAAAAACTGATCCAGCTGAGCTCTTCCAAAAACAGTACCAGACCTAACTCTGTGACCCTACAGAAGTCACAGAGAACAAAAAACCCCGCTATTGCTCTTCCTGTGATTAAGAGCTGCATCTTTGTAGCTCAATTATTTAAAGCCTTGAGTTGCATTTTTAAATTCTGAGTGGAAGAATGATCTTAAAGGAGAAATCATTCTTATTCAAAGGTCTGGTAAGCACATTTGATCAGACCTATCCGTTTTAATTAAAAGATAGTATCCTCCCTTCCTGTTAATTTTACAGACCTAATACAACCATGGGAAGGTGATACGTTGCTGAATAATACTTATTATACGACAAGAAATCCATGAATGTCTTCAACCGATGATCACATTCCAAATTGTTATTGCCACCTCAAACATCAGAAGTATTTTTTTTAAATCATGTTTTGAAACTTTGCTGTAAAACCACAATTACAATCACTGAATTCTCCCAATCTTAATTCAGGATGGGTTTCTGTTAATTTTGGTCAGTGGTAATATTATAATGTCCTGTTATATCAGAAGTTTTACAGTTATGCTCTGTGATTGTAAAATGCAATCAACTAAGACAGTATATTCACCAAAAATTAAGTGTAGTGCTTTCTTCTTCCAGTTAGCTGTCATTGTCAGGAATAAAGTCTAGGTTGTCACTGACCCAAGACAGAGAGACGTTGTCCTCTATCCTTAAACATGGCACTAAGAGGTGTTTGAGGCATAGAGAATCTTAGCTAAAAAACAAACAGGAGAATATTGTCTTTTTATTGAAGACATTTGAGTTTGAATCAACCTTCAACTTACTGCAGTGATGTATTCTGCACAAGTGGAATCTAACTGCACTTTTCACTGCTCCCAGTGAAGTCGACCAGAGCCAAGAACAGATGGGAGCAGGACAGAACTTGGAACAATTTTTGTGCAATCCAAGCAAACCTACCAAATAACCAAAAACAAAAATGCAGAAGTAGTTTACACAGCTTGTCCAATTTCTAAATTTAAAGCAACTCCCTCTGCAGGGTACAAAATGGGTCCTGAACTTCTCATGTTCTTGTGCCTTTACTCTTCACAGGTCACAGGACAACAATATATAATAAAAAAAAAAAAATTAAAAAAAGAAAGAGTGCTTTCATAGTGAATAGTTTCTTCAAAGGAGCGGGGACAGCTGAAGTGGTATTTGTCATCTTGGGTTACACGGGGTTTGTATGAAGTAATAGAATTTCCTCAAAGTAACAGCCTTGGATTTATAATACACCTAAAATCCTTGAACAACAATGCATTTGGTCTGTAGTATTTTCTCAAAACTATTCATTTAGTTCAGGCTTTGGGCTAGCTGATTAATTTTTACTTCATTATAGTTATTTCTTCTCTAGTTATTCTCTCTATAGTTATATGCAAATATACTTTGCATAAAGATTCCCAGGCTCCTCATTTTTCACAGCCAAGTAGTAAATTAGCTTCCCATGTACCAAAGTGATTAACCGTTTTCTGCAACTGTTGCAGTCAAAGTTCTGGAGTCGTGTCTGCCATAGAAAACTGGATTGATAAGATATCTCTCTGGCTTTCCTCCTTCCATAATAAATTATGCCTGCCTGTAGTTCAACCCTCTGCATTTTTCTTTCATTGTTAGTATAACCAAATTCCATAGCACTAAGGAAAATAGTGTGGCTGAACTCAGAACATAAATTAGTCTCAGAAAATGAACAAACTGAGCAAGTACATCTTTGTTTCTAAAGTAAACATTAATAAAATAGAAAAAAAAAAGCTGTCACACTGACTTAGGAGGCTAATGCTTTCAGCCTCTTTCATCTCTGCTATGAGTTTTCTGTATTCGATTTCAGGTGTCAAGCTAAGACTTTAGAGATGCTCTAAATTCAGTTGCTCAGGTAAGAGTCATTATCATTAAACATTCCTATTCCTCTGAAAGCAAAACTGCACAGAATTATTCAAGAGTTCAGCTGGCATCTGTCAAAAGAGGCACCAAAGACTGTTGGTTTCAGTTAGACAAACATTTGCAACAAAAGTTCTGGTGCCCATTTAAGAACGACAGAGTGCCCTTTACAGTGACTGTCTATCTGTACCTCTCTCGTTCCAGGGCTGAGCCTAGGCAGCCCATCAGATCAAACAAAGTAAGAGTGGGAACACAAACGTGTTCCTTTGTCTCCCAGAAAAGATGTCCATACGTAGGGAGTATACTCAAAAGGCAAGCATTCCATACGTTCTTAGTCAAAGATGAAATAGATTTCACTCCAAATGTGGGCTCCACTCAGCAATTACAGTCCCACTTCTGTTCATGGCAAGTGTCACTGGAGAGGTTACACAGATTTAGGTGGGTTTACACATCCCAACAACCAAGGTCACACAACACAACGCAACCAGCAAAAGTGACAGAACCTCCTTCCAGCACAGACTGAACCCAACACAGAGATCCACCACCCTACTGCTAGCACTTAGTCTTTTGGTTATAGGTGTCCAGACAATAGAGAACTTCTGGAAGCCCATGCATGGAAAATACTAGTGTCTTCGATCTCTTTCAGCATTAATGACCAATACCTCAGTCTTAGCATGCACAGTAACTAATACTGCTAAACCACAGATGAGAACAGCGAGGTAAACAGGAATTAGAACCCAGATTCATCCAACTTAATTCAACTCAAGTTCCCATGCTCTGAGTTTCGAAGCTATCTAGCTCAAGGCCTTCACGAATGGCCAGCTGCCAGGAAATACCAGACACTTTTCCGTGGTAAGAGGTGGTGTTTGCGATCTAGCTAAAGTGCTCGTGAGACATTCATCCACAGATGCATCACTCCAGAGGCTGAACTATGTCCTTCCTCTGGCAAGCATTTAAACACAAAAAGCTAACAGGTAGCTAATTCCTTGCTTTGTGAGGGCTAATTGGAAACCTTGAGGAAATTGCATTAAACACAACATTAAAAGCCTTCACTTTTCAGACACAGAAAAGCCCCAAAACAAAACCAAGTATTTTTCACTACCTCAGTGTCTCTGCTGCTGCTGGAGAAAGAATGCACAAAATTTGGAGGTCCAGCACAGGAATGAGATATATGGGCAGAACTGGATTTCTGGGGCAAGCTATCTATCTACTGCTATCACTAATAAACATCCAATAATTCCACCCATAAATGGATGCTTCATTTTACAAGTGAGTTACAGACTTTGCCTGACATCAAAAAATAGCATCCATGTAAATAAAGCACAATCCTCCTCAGGAACTTACAGCTTTGTATGCTAGCTTCTGTATTTATTGCCTCATCAAGTGTGAAAGCGTATCTGAAACGGATACCGACCACTCCTTGAATTCCTTTCTGCATGAGCAATACCAGAGGTTAAATGCCTCTGCCTGCGAGTCTGTAGGAGGGCATACAACCAGCTATGCCCACCTGACAGTGAGCATATCCACTCTTAAGCTGAGGCACAAGGTAGTCCCCAGAAAGGTCCACTGATGGAGAGATACTCCGATCTGCGTCACAAACCCCATGCTGCATTACACAAATCTCATGCTTGTCTTCTTTTGTCCTTACTTTATCCAGTCTCCCAAGCAACAACTTTCACAAAGCAGAGGTAAGATTATTTTAAGTCCTAAATTAGCGTTAATTGCAAATGACCTGACAGACCATCAGGTGTATGTATTACAAAATTCTTCACTGGACGCAGACCAAAACTACGCTCCAGGCACAGTCTAGTTAATATCACAGAATACTTCCTCTCTAGTGTCAAGTGCTCTACCTGCAACTTTTCTGCATGTTTGCTTTTTTTTTCCTATATTCCAATTAAAAGCTTCCTCTACCCCTAACCAATTAACTCATGTATTTGCATTATAATAACAGTGAGAAGTCACCCACTGTAAACCATTGGTATTTCCTGTTGATGCCACAAAAAGTCTTCACTTCTGTGCACTCAAATGTGGCAAATTCATTTTTCTGATACCTCATGTTAATTACTTGGTCAAAGAGCAAGTCACCAATTTCAAATGAATTTCCTCGAAGGCCAGCAACATCCATACATCCATACATCAAACAACTAAATGGATTTTAGTTCATGCGGTTATAAGTCTATATAAAGGCAAAGCCATTAAAATTAGATTCAAAGGGGAATGTCAAAGACTAGCATGAATAGTTTTATGTAAAGTATTATTGCATAGAGAAGAAATTGAGAACAGATAAAAGACACTCCCAACTTCTGCATCACAATTGCTACTTATCTACAACTGTATTCAGCTGCTGAAGGAAGAAAACTAATTTAATCAGTCATAAGAAGAGCTAATCACAGAATCACCTTCCAGATCATGAGAATCTCAGAATGCAAATGAAGCACCTGATGCAAAAAAAAAAAAAAAAAAAATCACTATTTTAGATATTGTTAAGAGTTGAGCTAGATTTAGTGAGTCAGAGCTAACTTCTCAGGCAAACGAGCTTTTAATTTTCCATGTCACTTTATATTATGCAACTGTTTTGGAAACTTTCTCTTTCCTTAAGATAGCATCTTCTCACCTGCATACTATTCTTTTTTGCAGGAGGTGATTTCAGTTCATAGCAATACAAGCAGAATAAGACCCACTGGAAAGCCTACATTTTAATTCCAGGTGCACTTAGATTTACTTTGGGAAAAGTAAAAGCTAATTGAAGTTAGCTAGCAATAGTTACAGGTTACTCTGAAAGTTGTAAAACACAAGGATTGGATCCACTCTGAGCACACAACACCTCTGTACTGACAAAGGTCAGATGCTCTCCAGACAGCAAACCTCAATTCTACCCTCTTTATAGTTTATCTAGACCTGAAACTGAAGAAGCTACATACGTGTGACAGCAGAGGGCACAGCCTAGTGCTGTTTACAGAGGTGGAGTTGTCTGGAGAACGGAGGGAATGTGTGTCAAAAGCTTTCATGGAGCCCAAGTAAAATTCAAAGGTCTCTTCCCACATACCCTTAACTAATCAAACCAAAATGACAGATTGTATTAGGACCACATAAAATTGGTGTTCAGCTATGGGAAAGTGATAATGGAGAAAATTTGGGAGGGCAAGAGAGCTGATTGAAGCTGGTCATATATGGATGACAGGAAGAGGAAATCAGCATGTCTGAGAAGAACTGAAGGTGGATCCCCAGTAACTGTAGGAACCTGTGAATCCACGGTAGGCAGACTGGTGAGTGACTGTGCAAGCAGAAAAGGAACACAAATGAAGAAGTAGACCCTATGGATAGTGTAGGGGAGAACACGACACTGACAGAGACCCAGGACGTGTTACTCACAAATCCTAAGGACAGACAACAAGTCACCCGCCTGAAAACATCAATACATTCGGTATTTCTATCACCATCTTCTGCGCATTTAACTTCTCAATCAGAAGTACCTAGCCAGCTACCAAATCCCATTTCCTCACTGATGTCACAAAAGCCACAGGCCCCACAGAATATAGCAATTAATTACTCAGAAGCCAGGGGGCAGGAAGGTTACAACAAAACAAGACAGTAAAACACTTCGGTGTTTTAACTGTAACTAGTTGCCTATGTGAATCTGATTACAAAGCTTTACATTGCCCCTCTTGAATCGGCCTCCTAACCCTTAAATTTTGGCTGCTAGAAGTGTTTCTGAACAACTCAAGACGCTTGCCGTAACTGCAGCCAAACACATGGAAACCGGATACACCAGATAACAGGGTGAAAACACTGTCTGTGTGAAACTGGTGAGAGTCACAAAGTGTAACTGAGTAGGTTTTGGCTGGGCCAAGTAGCTTGTGTGTCAAATGCCTCATGCTGCTAAATAATAGAGTTGAACTTCCTGTATAAGCCAAGTTAGCATCTTACAACAGGGATGATGACATTTTTGCACGTGCCATTTTCTCCTTCTGCGCTATACCAAACTTTCCACTTCAGCGTCAGGAGAGATTTCTATCTACTTCTGCTTAAAGAAGCCAGATATGGACAACAGTTCTATACCTTTGTTATCTTTATAAAAAGGTTAGTTTCCCAACTGCCTTCATTTTCTACCAAAGCAAGTGAACAGCTTGAAAGACCATATATCCAAGTTCCCAGTGTTTTCTTCACCTTTTGTGTTATGCTACCAAAACAGTAAGCATACTTTACAATAGGCGCTTGACATTAGCCTCAGAAGTCGTCCCAATCAAAAAAAGAAAACAAAAGTGTTCTATACTGCCATTGTGAGATACAAAAAGAGAAGGTTCACCAGAGAGATGAATTGAAAGCAGGCAATTGGCCCTCCTTCCCTGGGTGAGGTTCCTCGATCTGGAAAGATTACTTTATGAGGTTCGGAATATCTTTAAAAGACTCTGCTCCACAAAAATGTATATAAAAACGTCTTTTTAAAGGACAATATTTCTTCTTAAGGTCTTCCCCAATTTCTAACATGAAAAACTGCCTGAGAGCTTGCTCTGATTATACTTCATATTTTGTTCATTTCATTATTCAACCATAACCACATCCTGCAGCCAAAAGCCATCCAAGGCTGTCATCATCTGTGCTAAGGTCACCAATATAGATATGCTGTTACTAATCAAGAGAACTATCTTCCTAGAAAGGAGGAGGAGAAATTAAGATGCACTTTATTTAATAAACGGTATCTACTAATAAATAGATAATTGCATTTAATAGTAAGTAGTGACCATCTTTCATTTCACTTGTCATGACAATTAAGGGCCAAGTTTACAGAATATTTTTTAGTATTTGTCTTTAAGATAAACAATAAGTTCCAGGTTGCTGCTGTTGATGCTTCTTTTTGGAACAATAGTATGGGGCAATAGTATGGCTTCTGTAACCCCAAACTGCCAGTATTTACAGGATGATCAGTTTGTGCTAGGGCCAGAGAACCCTGAAGGAAGCAGAAGCTTTCCCAGGCAGAACAGCTGGCACAGATAAGCAGCTAAAAAATTAAGATGATGTTCTTAATCTTGCAAATTTCTACAAAAACTGAAAATCCTTCCAATCTGGTTCCCTTCATACACACACACTAAAAGCACCAGGAAACAGCTATTACATCAAAACAATAGAGTTTGTTGGATTTTGTTGTTTGGTTTGTTTTTTTGTGTGTGGTTTTTTTTTTTAATCAAATATACAATGCAACATTTTAAAACTTAGGTTTTGGGAAGCTCTAATTACAAATACCTTTTACCACCCTAATACGGATTGCTCATATCTGACAGAATCTGGAAAGTTGATTAATGCATAAACATTCCTGAAATCTGAAAAGATGAAATCCATTAAAGCACTTAAAAGCGGTTGGGAGCACAGCAGGGGTGGATTCTATGTAAGTCCTGCCCTTCCTTCTTACAGGGGGACCTGGAGTGCATGGGACAGTTGTCGTGCAGGGACAGGAACTACCTTTCCTTGCTCTCTGTCCAAACTGCAGGGGCCATCGAGATAAGTGAAGATTTTTGACATGGAAGCAGAAAAGGCCATCTTCATCTGCAGTCTGACTGTCATGATTTTTGGATCATGACAGATACATAACGAGACTGCATTAGAAACGGCATGGCTTTTACTAAGCATGTACCAGCCTCTATTTGCATCTTTAACAGTGGGAAAAAAAATCCCATGAAATACCTGATTAAAAGCATTGAAATATGCGCCCACCATGTTCAAGATGCACAGGAAGGGGGAGGAACTCCTCCCCCGGATCGAGGCACTAGAGGAAAGAACCCTGCAGAGCTCAGTTTGGAGTTGCAGGATGCAGCTTCCCCCACTGCTTCTGAAGTTTCTTATCCTCTGACTCTTCTTGGCACGAAGCTGAGAAGCTCCCTGTAGCAACAGGCTGTGAAAATACTTTCACATGAGCAAATAGATCCAACATTCATTCTTCCATTCCTTCCCCTTCTAACAGCTGATAACCTGTCTCAGGGGAAGCGCAGGGTGGCCTGCCAGCAGCAGAAAGCACACTAGCCATGAAATCTGCCAAAAAATTACTAACTTCTACCCTCTAAGTTCACCTTCATAACTCTTTAATATTACTCTTTTCCATGTGTTCAGGAGGAAATACCTGGTTACAGACCCTGCGTTCCCAGCGACAGCGTTCAAATGGATGGCTCAAAGGATAAGAGTTTTTTCCTCTCCATTTTCAGAATAGTAGGTCCATTTTCTCTTTGTAGGAACATGCAAGTTTTCACACGAACCAGAAATACAGGGTAAAAAGGACTGAGCAGAGATGTTCCTGCTCTGCAGTGGTGCTAATCAGTAGCATATTAGCTATGTAGGAGGCAGCTATTGTAACTGCAGATCCTATCTTGTGTGATGTTCAGTAATGCTCTGTGTTAATGTCCAAATATTGGGTATTGTTCTACATAATTCTTTCAATACTGCCACAAAACAACTAATTCAACAGCTGTACGCCTTCCAACTGGAGCTAAGATGCTGAAGAACAAGTATTATGAACGCCTGAATGCTGAGAACAGGCCTCTTCCTTTCTCACTCATCGTCCTTCTCATCCTTCTGTACAGAACAAAGCTGCTCCACTATGGATGTGTCAATACAGCCATTTCCATGACAACAGCCTAGGATGTGCCAAATATAGACATTTGACTTCAACAAACAGAGAAGGAAGAGACACATGAGGACATTCCACTGCACTGCATTTAAACCCAGTTCCTTCCTTATGGCCGTGGGCAAACACTCAGAGAAGAATTATTGGTGGCCTTTTGAGATACTAGTGCTCTCAGTTGTTGATCACCACATTTCTGCTCTCTCCTGCTGCAGAGCGGAGGGAACCAGCTGCTTAGCTTCACCCCGAGTTCTCCACTACCGAGTCAAACAGCCAAGCATTAGCTGCTGACGAAGGGAGGTTTAAATTTAGTTTCCCAGCCTCATTTTGAAAGAACTGAGGCTTATACGCTATTTCATTTCACCAGCTCTGCTTTGAAGGTAGAAGACTGGCAGAAGCAAAGAACGGGCAACTTCTTAAGTCACATCACAAGGACTCGCCAGCGTTTTCCTTCTCGTAGTGCCAAGTGAGGTTCCCGCAGCAGCAAGGCCTCCTGCAGACTACTGCAAAGAGTATCACCCACTAAAGAAACCCCATTACACAGTGCAGGACCTGACCTGAGGCCCTTGTTGCCAGCTGCTGCTTTAGCATAGTACACTGCATGTTATAAGACAAAACATAAGCACCTTGCTCTTCTTGCTGTACTGCAGGCCCCCAAGTAGCATATATCATTCCTGCACAACTAGAGCTCCACAATGTGGGAACTGCCTGGGCTTTTAACATCAATCCATTTAAAACAGTGAATGGGTACATACAGCTACTGTTAAACTCCGAAAATCCAGTAAGACACTCCCAGTCCCATGGCTCTGAGATCCTGGACCAGCGCTATGCAAGGAGCCAGGCAATTCCAACCTGCACCAGAGTCAGAGCTCTTTCTATGGCCCTTGTAGGGTACTTGAAGCAACGTTTTTGGTCTATGGCCCAGCTCTGTTTTCCTTTTGATTATCTTACAGACAGCGCTTAGCAACCCACACAAGCTTGTCCCTTGTATTTAGACTTTGTAGGACAGGAAAACAGAGCAGGAATGAAGCTAATGTCCCTGCCTACCACAGAGAGCGCACGGTAATTGCCAAAACCTCTTTCCCCCCAGCATTCCTATCTACTCCGAGTCTCTCCCGAGAACCTGCTGAAGTCTTGCTACCTCAGGTGCCTTGACAAGAAGCAAGTAGTCTGGATCAGTGTTTACAGAGGAAAGCCCTGTTTTACCCGTAATGCTTTAAATTGCATAAGAACAGTTGCTAGATCGATACCCTTTGTGCACCACAAGCTGGGTGACAAGGAAAGACATTCACAACCGATGGATGCTGTGTTTAAACTGGGTTATCCATGGGATTTACTCACAAGTGCTCATTCTAACAAGCACGCTGGCCTCTCACATAGGTTTCTGGGATTAATAATTACAGTACTGCAGCAGTGAAACAGTAGGCTGTTGTGTCCAATACTGTAAGTCCCTTCTGTGCCATGACTTGTTACTTATTAAGTGCTATAAATAGAGAGGCTGAATGAGTCTCAGCGTATGTAGTACAGAAAGCACATACAAGGCTTGATCGAAGAGCACATAGCCTCAGTGCTTTCTAGAGATACTTCAGACAAGTCTTCACCTTTGCATAAACTATTTGTTCAACCAGATCCCTTTCACATGCACACCAATGTCTGGCCTGGCATATGCCTGAGGCCACGATACAGCTAATATCAGACATTACTCTCAGAAAAGCAAAGCAAGCGCTGACCAGATGTCAACTCTCCCACTTCCCACTGGCATGCTTAGCAAGGGCAGAAATGTGCGGCAAGAGGCCACAAAAAACCCCCACAAACAAACAAAATATCCCACAGCATGCAACTCATAGCCTAGAAGAATGAAACACTTTCAGAGCTTTAGGCATCACACACTGTCTGTACACGCATGTGTCACTAATGAACTACCAGCTACAAGATCTGCTGCAATTAAGCAACTCCAACCTGCCTTGTCTCCACAAAGCCTCCTCTCCAACTATGTGTTCTCCTGATCAACAGAAAGCAACTTATGAGGTCCACAGGGATCCAACAGTCAGTGAACCCTGGCCCTCAGGACCAAGGCAGGAAAGATTTGCTTCTGTTTTCAGAACATTTCATTTCCTTTGCCAAAGAAAGCACTTGCCAGGTAAAGCCTCAGATGTGATACCAGTTGCTCTGCTACCCACAGGGAGAAGGATGATCATTAAGGTGGTTAGGACTCAAAAACCCCAGCATATTAAACTCAGCAAGGACTCAGCTGACGACCAGTGCAAATGAGGCTGCAAGGAAAAAATGGATATACTGGAGTGGGTCCAGCAAAAGGCCAGACATGAGTAAGGCACTAGGGCAGCCGACATACACAGAGAGGCTTGCTCATTCTAACAAGCACGCTGGCCTCTCACATAGGTTTCTGGGATTAATAATTACAGTACTGCAGCAGTGAAACAGTAGGCTGTTGTGTCCAATACTGTAAGTCCCTTCTGTGCCATGACTTGTTACTTATTAAGTGCTATAAATAGAGAGGCTGAATGAGTCTCAGCGTATGTAGTACAGAAAGCACATACAAGGCTTGATCGAAGAGCACATAGCCTCAGTGCTTTCTAGAGATACTTCAGACAAGTCTTCACCTTTGCATAAACTATTTGTTCAACCAGATCCCTTTCACATGCACACCAATGTCTGGCCTGGCATATGCCTGAGGCCACGATACAGCTAATATCAGACATTACTCTCAGAAAAGCAAAGCAAGCGCTGACCAGATGTCAACTCTCCCACTTCCCACTGGCATGCTTAGCAAGGGCAGAAATGTGCGGCAAGAGGCCACAAAAAACCCCCACAAACAAACAAAATATCCCACAGCATGCAACTCATAGCCTAGAAGAATGAAACACTTTCAGAGCTTTAGGCATCACACACTGTCTGTACACGCATGTGTCACTAATGAACTACCAGCTACAAGATCTGCTGCAATTAAGCAACTCCAACCTGCCTTGTCTCCACAAAGCCTCCTCTCCAACTATGTGTTCTCCTGATCAACAGAAAGCAACTTATGAGGTCCACAGGGATCCAACAGTCAGTGAACCCTGGCCCTCAGGACCAAGGCAGGAAAGATTTGCTTCTGTTTTCAGAACATTTCATCTACCTACTTCCTTTGCCAAAGAAAGCACTTGCCAGGTAAAGCCTCAGATGTGATACCAGTTGCTCTGCTACCCACAGGGAGAAGGATGATCATTAAGGTGGTTAGGACTCAAAAACCCCAGCATATTAAACTCAGCAAGGACTCAGCTGGCGACCAGTGCAAATGAGGCTGAAAGGAAAAAATGGATATACTGGAGTGGGTCCAGCAAAAGGCCAGACATGAGTAGGGCAGCCGACATACACAGAGAGGCTGAGCGAGCTGGGATTGTTCAGCCTGGAGAAGAGAAGGCTCAGGGGTATCCTAACAATGTGTATACATACCTGATGGAGGGGTTGCAGAAGACAGAGCCAGACTCTGCTCAATGGTGGCTGATAAAAGGACAAGAAGAAATGGACATAAACTGGAATACAGTAAATTCTATTCAAACGTAAAACTTTTTTTACCGTAAGGGCAGTCACAGCCTGGAACAGGTTGCCCAGAGAGATTATGGAGTCTCCATTCCTGTAGATATTCAAAACCTGATTGGCCACCCACTCTAGGTGGCCCTGCTTTGAGCAGGGGTTTGGACTAGAGAGTCTCCAGAAGTACCTAAACCATTCTGAGATTCAGGGTGGCAGGAAGGCCTGCTTTAGAAGCACTGAAGCAAAACTACAACTTTTTACAGTAGGCAAAGTTTTCAGGAGCAGCCCACTGCAGAAGATGCTTCAGTTCTCCAGGACTCTGAAAACAAGAGCATAATTAAAGAAGATCAGTATCAATCATACAAGTTAGCCTCCTTGCCAAGTACGGTGGTGCAGGGGGAAGCTTCATCCCCACTTCCTGCCTTATCAGAGAAGAGGATCAACAGCCAGCCAGCAGCGAACCACACAAGTCAAGGTGTCATGAAAAACCTTTGTCATATGTAAAGGCTGGGAAATAACTGGAAGAAATTACTTCTGCCGTTATCTGCATACAGTTTGCACTAAGCCAAGACTCATTTTCCTCTGAGCACTGAGAACTCACTGAACTGCCCCTTCTTTGCTCAGTATGATAAAGGAACTGGGTCACAGTCGGCTGCAAAGTTAAAGCACTGGTGCCACTGCACATCAATGAATGCCCTAATAGAAATGTAAAGCATAAGAATAGGTGACAAGTCCTCTGACAAGGGGACAGAATGCTCCTCCACTTCCCTGTGTTAGCACTATATTCCCATAAAAAAAACCCATAAAAAAAAAAACCAGAAGTCATCCTCACCCTTTATTTTTATTGCACCTGGAAACATCTTTACAGTCAAGATGTCTTTCTCAAAAATGAAAGCTGAGAAAAGGAAAGGCAGCATGCCAGGCTGCAGTCCCCATCTTTATTCAGAAAAAAAACCCCACTTTCATTTGGCCAAACAGTCTTTTAGGAATTGACCCAGCAGTGCTCACACTCATCTACATTTATGATTCCAGAGACATCAAGAATGATTTAGAAGAGTCAAAACTAATGACCTGTCCATTATTAATTCAGTGGATTTTTAAATAATTCTGTCCAAGAATCAAGTCACAGGCTTGAAAAGCTGTAACATTTCTTTATCTTACCCTTGGAAGTATATTGTTGTTCTTCAGAAAACTAAGTTCTCCGGATCAGAGGAGTTATCTAGAGCAGGCCATCACAAGTGGATGTCTAAAAGATGCATAAGCTGTTGTACTACAATCATTTTGGAGAATTCCTCCAGTGGCTCAGAGACGACGGTCAAGTGGTACTTGGGGGCCAAGTGGAAGCTGTATAGTGCATGCTCTCACGTGAGCCAGAAAAAGCAGCATGAAATATAATGCTTCACAGGTGAGCATTATACCACCAACTGTGACCATAGATGTATAGGAGAAAGCTTGACCAAACCCCCAGAATTCAGTCTATGGAGAGTACTGGCATTAAACCAGGTTGAAATAGGACTGCCAGGCCCCAGATTTACAGCAGTATAGAGATTGTGGTGAAGCTCAGAATTGGGACCAGAAATAGCCCAAAATAAATTATTTTCCATTCTCTAAAGAAAGCTGACAGATCCAATCAACAAGTTTCAGTACAGATGGTTTCTGCATATTTTTAATTTATTCAGGCTTTTAAGGCTGATAAGAATGCCACATTTCAAATTGATCCAAATCCACTGTTTCAGGGTATTAGTAACGCTGTGTTTTCATAATAAACTCTCTTAAAAGGTTTATTGTCAAAGCTTCTTTCAGGCATGCAGGGTAGGTTTTTGCCTTGAGCAGGATGTACCACCAGTGACCTCAAGCTGACATGCAGCTCTGCTCAGGGAGAGTGCCCTCCTGCCAGAGCACCAGTAGAGTCAGCAGGAGCTGAGCCAACTGAGAAGCTACTCAGTGCTTCAAACAAAAGCTCCAGAATTCATGCTATTATTTTCTTTTCCAGGTCACTCTGTATCATCAGAAATTGAGACACTTGGAATATATCCATACAACAAAACCTGCGCAATAACCATTTGAGCAGTTTTTCCTGCTGTAGGACTACGAAACAACCCAGGCCTGGAGCTCATAGCGCCTTACTCTTGGACCATACTCCTGCCTTCAGCATCCTGCTGTAATCTCCCAATTGCAGGTACTTCACAACTGAAGCTGAGGTCAGGTCTGAACGCTGCAGGTGCATATTTTTCAGATGAACTCTGAATTGACCACTTCAGCACACAGTACTGAACAGGGTTTTTGACTTGTGTGATTAAGCCTCACAGCCACACTGTGTCCCAGATTACAGAGTATAACAGAATGGAATGGTACGTTACCTGAGAGATGGCAATGGAAGTCACACAGCAGAAGCTCCGGCAGCCCTTGGGGTGCACCTTTTCAGCAGAGACCAATTCTCACTGCATGCTGTACCTTATTGCTACAGCTGAAACTTTAGTTTCGACAGAGCGTGGGTTTTGGTTTGGTGGTTTTTTTTTTTTCCATTCAGTAATTAATTAGACAGCTTTTCCTCCTCCAAACTTGTATATGTCTTTATTTTTCTAAAGATCACTGCAAGGAATAACTTCAATGACAGCTCCAAGAACAGGGAGCCATGTCTAATTAGTGGATAGATGCTGCTTGCAGCCTTTCTTTTCTTCTTAAAAGAATCTATGAACTGCAGTTTTGAAACACCAAGTATGTCTTTCTGCATATGCATTTGAGTAGAGATCTTGGTTCACGCTTAGCTGAGGGCTTTTAACACCTGGCGTGGAAAGATTTCATTGGCAGAGGGAGAGTATAAATAGTTTAACCCTACCCAATAACACAGTTCATTTGGCATTCATATTGGGCCTCCTAGCACATCATCTTTTTGCCTACCTTTTTAAGGACAGACTTAATAAAAAAAGAGGCTACTTCAAAACTACCTCATGGAAACTATTTCCATTAGCCAAAAGGGAAACTCTTGCTATTTCACTCCCACATGGAAATACATCTCTGCCAGCTGTTATGAAAACATAGCCAGTCTTATCTTTATTTATGCTTAACATGAAACATTAGAGTGACGTTACAATGATTTTGATTAAAACCAAAAATAATCATAAAATCAAAGCTTTGCATTTTCCTTATGTTCCTGAAACAAAAACTTCTTTATCCAAGTTGTTTTATAAATACTCACATGTAATCTACCTTCCGATACAACAGGATGGTACCAAATATTTTAACAGTACATTTGAAATGGATTTCAAATGATTCTATAGGCATTATTAGATCTCTTAAGAATGGTTTTGAAAGAAACCTTATCTTGGTAGATAAGAAGATAAGATAAGAAGATAAGAAACCTATCCATTGGTAGATAAACGAGTTCAGGGCCCAAATCTAGAAATGCTTGTTTGTGAGAAAACTCACAGTTTTGATAATAAGCAAATATTCTAAGCTTAACCAGTGAACAACTGTATATACACACACACACTCAAATATGACATAAAAAGAGTATTCAACTGACCAAGAACAAGAAGGAAATTCAAAACAACTGATAGGGATTTTATTTCTTTGCACACTCAGTTGCCTTTGACCCATGAATTGCCTCCTGTTCGACTACCACTTGCCAGCCTGCGTCATGCTGGGAGGCCACAGAATACATAAATCCACCTGCATATGCGGCTGATACACCAGAGCTTCCATAAGCACTCCTCAGAACACAGCACAACTTGGAAAAGGCTCAATTACTCTAGCAAAACAATTACTCTTTATCTGTACTCCATGGGGGGGGAAGAAAAAAAAAAAAAGTTACTTGAGCTCTTACAAGCCAACATCATAGTCCGGGGCATCTCTTGCTCCTTGACTAGAAGGGATTGAAAATAACAATATATACCTGCTTAGGCAAATATACCCTGAGGTATATCCGCAGTGACAGCTGCCAACACTTGTATGTTCACACAATGTAATCCAAGACAGTTAACCAGGTGCAAACTACGGTCCTATCAGCTTACACCCAAGTTAATGTCTTGCTTTCATGTGCAGACACACCACTTCTAACAGCAGCTCTGTGTGAAGGGCACAGCCACCGAAGGCATTCAGTACTCACAAAGACGGCTCACCTACAGCCTTTAGGCTTGCTCACAAGAACAGTAACCTGTGCAGTCTGGTGCACCCAGCTTGTCCCTAGCACTTTTAAGCAAACTACAGAACTACACAGTTGGTTTAACAGATCTCAGACTATGATGGATTTTTAGATGAGACAGGATTCTAATTAAGTTAGAAACCTCCACAGATAATTACTGACCCTCAGAAGAGGGCTATATTTCTCTAATCCTTCAAAGATGTTTCTCATGCTTCAGATGAATTGGAGAGCAAGACCTTAATAGGGAATAATTTCAGTTACAGACAAGCTTAGTAAGTTAAAAGATATATCCTCATGTCAAAGAAAAGGCATTATTATTACCCATGTTGTTTAACCTAACTAACTGATAAACAGTAATAGCGAAGCTTCATCGTGTGTAGACAACAATTATACACACTCTTCATGACCATTAGGCATACATACTATTCACCAGCACGTTATAACCTATTTTTTTCCCACTTTTTTTTTTTTTTAACCTACATGAAGTAGGTCCAGATAACCCAAATGAACAGGCACATTCAACAGTTACTCCAAGCCTTTGCATGTCTACCCAAAGGTAGAGAAAGGAAGGGTCATGTAGGCTTCACAGTGCCACCTCACTCCCCGTTCCATTGACCCTCTTGGACCATGCAAGTTTCCTGCTGCAAGAGCTGTGATGCTGGTAGTATCCAAATCAAGTGGCTTGAAGCTGTTTCACTTCCAACTAGAAAAACAACAGGAACTAAAGCATGAATATACCCGAAAGGAACATTGGTCTGAAAGGCTGCCTTAAAGGTAACCGAAACTTTGAGGAAATACAGCCTTAGAAGATGTCATATTCCTCTGCAAAGGGAATAGTAATCACAATGTAAATGTTCTTCATGGGAGTTGTTTTGAAAGCAGAGAAAGAAAACAATGAAGATGGTGTACCTGAAAAGGGAGTGCACCTGGGAAGCGTCACAGGCAGTGCTCCTAAAGATCTACTTTTTTTCCCCCCTCTGCAAATACAGCATCAGCAAAAATAGGAACGTTTCTCTCTTGCTCTTTTGCTTATCTGTGCCTCACAGGCACACGATGAGAATGATTAGACTTTCCTACCTACATTAACACTGTTTTCTATTCCTCTTTATATGGAAAAGCATGATGCTAGGAATATTTTGCACTGAAAACACATTTCTTTAGGTGTACCGAATGTGTTAGATGGCCAAGTCTACATACACTTAACATTTACTGAGGTTGCGTTCACTAGAATGAACTCAACCACTATTAATGTAGATGTCCTCACTGAATAACATACCAAGTCACAGTTCAGCAACACTCAACACATTACTTGGAAGATGTATTTTCAAATAAGAAATCTTTACTTAAGTTTTAGGGCAGCTCATTACTTCAGCCAAGAGATGTTAATCTCGTAATTCTTCCTCAAAAGTTCAGGATCTCCCATAGGTTTACCTAAGTGCTTCAGAAATGAATCCACATAGACAAATCAAAGTTAATTTAGCATGGATTGTTGGTTTTCATGGGATTTTTTGTTGTGGTGGTTTTTTGGTTGGTTTTTTTTTGTTTTGTTTTTTTAAATTCATCGATTAATTGTTCAGAAGATGAGTGGATGTCAATCTGGCAGGTGACATAGGAAATACATGGCGGGGGGGACGGACACATAGGACATGCTACAATGCAATCAGTGAATCCAGCTGAAACATCCTAGCTCACAATTTGCCAAGTCAAGGGTGAAACATAACATCAACATGCTGTAGTGTATGCTTTGAGGCACTAACTTCCCCACCCCCCCAGCTCTCCTTTGGAAGCATTCTGAAACACTTTGAACCTTAAATCAATCTCCCATTGTGTGACCTCTTTAACTCCTGCTGACTGTGTGACCCTTGAGAAAGAAGGGTCAGTGGAATTATGCACTGCAGTCCATGAACACAGCTGCAGACATCAGTACCAAAAAGGCAGCGCTAGGGGAAGAGAAAGGAAAAAGAAAGAGCTCAAAAGAAAATCTCTTGCCAAACAAGAAAGATGCAAAACATTTGCCACAGCTCTATTACTGGCTCCCTCATCAGCCACAATAATGAAATGAATGACTTGAAAAAAAACCTTTCTAAAAAAAGGCCTCTTTATTTTAAGCTCTGAATAAAAAAAACCCAACAAAACTCTCCAGCCCTACTCTAGGTTTTCTTGTTTGTTTAAAGGCCATATTCCCAAGGCTAGTAGATGAGCATATCTGCATATCAGGAGCCACAAAACTGTGCAGAGGCGCACTGACATGTAGTCTGTACAATTAAATTGCTACATATGCACAAATACACGGAAGATCTCTTTGGGAAACTATGGCAACTGCTAGTCCACTAAGTTGCAATTCCCCCTTTGTCCCTACCTTTCTTTGCTCTTCTAGTCCTTCCCAACTCGGACAAGCAAAAGAATAAACAGAAGTATTAATGAGGTCAGGATTGGACCTGCAACAAAGGAGCTGGAAAAGCAGACCGACCTACTCACAAGCTTGAATCTGGAGACATTCTAAAGGAAACAAGCTTTTTAGTAGAGCTGTACAACATCGATGAATGGGATATAGGCAGCATGAGCCTGGGATACAAAGTCTTGCCTAGGAAACCAGGGTTAGAGCGCCCATAGTGCCATTGAATCATTTGCTGGAGCACTGTCACAACTGACCTTTAATTTGGATGCCTCATGTCTTTTTGTCCAGCTGAGATACTCAAGGCCCGATTTTCAGAATTGCTGAGCAACCCCAGCTCCCAGTCATTTTCTCACTGGAATACTGTACTGGCCAAACATTTGGAAATTGTTCGTAAGTATTTAAAAATAGCAAGGCTACTATCCAAATATCAAACTACATGTACCTCTTTTTCTATCCTAAATCAAACTTTGAAAGCCTCTCGGGCCCTCTGTGAGGGTTATTGATGCTTATGAAGCCCTCTGGCATCCTCAAACGGAGAGCCTAGTAGAACTGCAAAGCATTCCCTCTTCTCGTGTTTACATTTAGCCTCAGGGAGAAGGGCCTCCTCATGTAATGGAATGTATATTGACATTTCGACCAAAAATACCATGGACTGATATTAAAAAACAGTACGATTTTTCACTTCATACAAGTCTGAACTGTTTTTTGCATAATTTTTTCAAATGGCATTTGCACAGAAGTTTGTGCTGTAACAATGCCTCTTTTCTCTTTCAATTCTGTATCACATTTAATTTCCCCTCTTGATCAATATATTACAAGAAAGTCAACTCCAAAACAAAAGGAATCATACTTCATTACTGATTGCAGAGAAAGATTTTTAACCAAAGACAGCTTTTTCCCCTTGTGAACCTGGGAAAATGCTACCTGTCTTTTCCACATAGGGGATGTCAGTATGTATTTCTGAAATCACACATTGTCAAATATAAACATGTGTAAACATACATACCTGTCTTTTCACCCTCTTGAAATCTAAATTATGTAAAAGAGAAACTCAAACAGCTGCATTCCAATTGTACTGAAGACCTCTCACCTCCCTTTCACCTCTACTTTTCAGCCACTTAAATCTAGTTTGTTTCGAAACTTCTCTGAACTCTTAGACAGTAACAGATTCAGTATGAAGATCCCTATAGACAAGTTTATGTGCCCACTTGGAGAAGAAAAGCAAAACCCTGTCTGCCAAGTCCACCTATCCAGCCTTAAGGCCATTCCTAGAAATGCAGAATCCCTTTAAAACAGAGAAATAGACTGACTCATCTTCCAGCCCTTTTTTAATGAACCATCGGGCAGTTCATAGTGTTGCCACACAGTTCATACTTTTTTTCCCCTGGCTTCTTGGTGGTCATGACACATGCCAAGATGCTGGAGACTCCCCGCTCCTCCAAGGTGAGGACGTTGCCACGTATTCAAGTTACCACTGTTTGCATGCACTGCCAGCTGCTATTGCTCCTGCTTGTTTTGTTTGTTTTAAGCAGCGTATTAAATGTTACCATTCAAAAATGTTATTTACTACACGCTTTAAAGAAATCCTGCCTCACGCCTCTGTCAGCCAATTGGTCTTGATGGCAAGGAGCAGTTCTGCTACAACAGCTGCCTTAGTTTAATCCAAAGAAAAATACCGATAGAGCAGAATCAAAGCAATACAAATTCTTCGGGGAGATGCATTGCTCTCATGATTTAATCCTAATTCTGACCTGAATTTTGTTAGTAGTTAGACGTAAACTGCTCAGACATCTTTTGCACGAGAAGACACCAACCATAGGATTTTGAGGCAGCAAAGAGCCTGAAGTGCAGTGATCTGCTTTTATTATTGTATTGATATATCAATACTGTAATTATGAAACTTAATTTGGTTTCTCCCTGTCCTCAATCCATCTCCATACCATTTTCTGTTCTATTCTATTTCCTCTCATCTCTGCATTTCCTGCTACACGCAAGCAGCATCCACAAAATGACTCACAGCCTCAGGAACAAGAATATTGTGGAAATGAAAGAGCATTTAGAAAAAGAGACTTAGCTTCAAAGTTTGCTTTTGCTATCAACCTTACTTCTTTTATATCACTGTATGTCATTTGTATCAACTGAACTGATTAAGCCCAAGAATGCACCTGTGGAGGACAGCTGACACAAATCCTGTAAGACAGAGGGGACCAAACTACCACTACTGCCCCACGTGTGACTCCGAGTAGGAGTTTGAAAAAGCATCCTGTGCCAAGGTTGCTTTACTCCAATGTCAGAGCTACGCTGGGGAATTTGTGTTCCCAGTTACAGAAGAAAATGAGCCAGCAGATGCTACCGAGATGCTGAATGGCATCCCCTTGCATTTGCAGGCCAGATCATTCCCCCAAACAGAGCACCAATGGCCTGATCTCACCCTCAGCCGTTTTTCCTGCCCCTGGACTCTCAGAACACACTGTAGGTGTTTAGTGTTTCTGGGCCACCTAGAAGGTCGGTGTGGGTTGGGAAGTCAGATAGGCTGGCCACCCTGCTGTAGTCCTTCCCTGTATGATAGTGCAGCTACTCTCACTTCAGCAGATGACTCCAGAGCAGCAATGGCTATTTTATTAAACAGCCCCAAATCTATAGTAGTAGATGGAATTACAAGAACTTTCAATAATTAAAAGTCCATGTGACTAAAGCAGATTACACAGAACTACATCTAAAATTCTTCCCAAGCCTTGCCTCTAGCTGGTAGCACTGAGTATTTTCACGAAGGAAATGGCATTCACTGGTGGCCTTGAAGGCACTTCTGAATTTATCTAAGAGAGGAACTAATTTGCTGCAGCTCTACTTAAAATCTCTCTAAACAGCAACAGTCAAGAAACAGACTGAACAGCTCAGCAATTGCTGGCTGTTAAAATCATTGCCAGGTTCCTTTGCAAGTATCAGTTGGGAAGGAGAAAGCTTCTTTCCTATGCTTGCAGTTCAAATATCCAAACCCTAAATAGGCACATCAGTGATGAAAATCTAGAATGCCAGATCCAGGCAGGCTGAACCAGAACAGATCCAGGCTTTATGAACACGCCTCCAAAATCTCTGGTTCAAAAAGGAATTAAACGAAGAATGGGAAGACAGAAATCAAACTCGAGCAGCTAGCTCAGGGAACTGCCTTTCCCTCTTTCAGTGCACAGCAGCGCAAACCCACCTAGCCCTCATCTGCTGCACAGCACCTCGCTTGGACATTTTCTAAAGGCAGCAATACTCTACACTGGTATTTACACAGAGAAATGCCAGCTCTAGCATTAGGCTCTATATAATTAAGCTGAAATAAAACATGCTGTTCTAAAAGGAAAGGACAGCTTTAATCAGGTAGAAGCCTAAGCACTGTTTCCAAAGCCATTAAAAACCTATTTATTGCCTTCTGACTTAAGAAGTATATTAAGGGTCTGTGTAATTTTATTTTAGCTGTAAGTCTGCAGGGGGGACAACTAGCAAACACTGAATATTTTGGTTATTTCTCATGACTAAGAGACTGCATTACCAAATTATATACTGTTTCCAGATCATTTGATTTTGTTTCTCAAGGTCAGTGCAATATCACAGAGCAATTTTTTTAAAAAACAAACAGAGTCCCTTACCTGTGGCAGAGTGAAGACTCTCCAAGCTCCAGTATCTGGACAGGACACCTCTCATCCCACCACCGCCACACACTACCCCACTGCTGTCTGAATCCGAACCTGGTGATAACCCAGAGCTTCCACTGCTACTGCAGTTTTCTCCACTGTGTGCCCCACTGGACTCACTGGGGCACTGCTGGGTCCTCATGCAGGCAGGTAAGAGGGAGAGCCGGGGGCTCTGCTCTGCTGGGGGAAGAAATGGGCAAAGCACAGTGTAGCCGCTCCCAGGGCAGTGGTACCTGGCAGTGCTGTCTGAGGACTGAGCTGGATTCCTATCCTCCTCTCTGCTTGTCTCGATGCATCCTGACATCATAGGGGTCCACTAAGGAGGCTCCCTCTGTGGCAGCTCAACTGCTCTCAGCTGCAGCTTCTAGCAGCTGATTTTTATTAAAGCTGATTTCAAGGCATTAAAAAAGCAAGGGTGGGACACAGATCTTTCCTCCTAATTTAACAGAGCTGTCAGATTAAAAATAAATAAGCGGGAATAGTAGAATTTAATGCATTTTAAAAATGCCCAAGTGAGAGAGACCTTGTGTTATCTGCTTCCCCTGAGAACTCCGAAAGGACTTAACATACAAACTAATCATGTTCAGAACTGGCTGCGGCTGCTGCTATTAAAAAAACTATTTTTGTAAGTCCTCAGAAAAAGAATTCAAAATTAAATCAAAGCCAGAAAAACACAGGATGAGATTTGGGGAGGTTGCAGCTGGGAGCTTTGAAAAATCATTTAGCATCCACTCCCAGACTGTAGACCTGGGATGGTCCCTATTTCAGTGTGTGATCTTCGTAAGAGACCTCACTCCCAAGTGAAACAGCATCACTAACTACTTTTTAATTAGAAAGTTTTAGATTCTCATTACCTAACACGTGATTCAGTGTGGACCCACACAAAGAATTCTGAAAGAATACTAGTTTCCTGAGAATGCAAAAATACCTGTACTGTTTACAAACAGCTTTGAGACACCACAGAGTTTTTATGATAAAGGACATTTCTGGACTGCCACTCTGCTAAAACACCTGCCTTACAATGGCAGATGTGTCAAACTATCAAAATAATTTAAGAGTGGCCCCACAGTTTGTACCATGTGCAACAGAAAACATTATAAAACTTCTTAAGCTAGTTACCAGAATAAGTGTAAGACCAGAATTAGATTGCTTCAGTGTGAGATTATCCAGGTCAGCTCAAAGTTACCCAGGTGAGACTCTGTAACTAGAGGTTTGGACCAAAGTAAATGAGGAGCTCAGCTCCACTAGCACAGGTGGGCGGGTGACAGCCACCCATAGGTGGGACACAAAGGAGCGCGCTGGGACATATCAAACTGCTCCTCCCATTTACAAAGTGAACGTGTGTCTAGGCACCCAAACGCAAAAGTAGGAGCCTAATTTCCCACAAGAATTTTACTATTTCTGTGTAAGGTAATTCTGTCCAAAGTAAATAAAGCCACGTTATTCTATGGCCATCACAGCCTGCTCTGACAGAGAGACCCCTTTGACTTTGCCTCACTATCTGCACAATAGGAGGGTTATTTTATTTCAGTAAGATTTCTGTTTTACTGAGTATTTCCTAAAAGAAAAACCTTTGCCCTCCGTCACTGTAAGTTACTACAAGGCATCCAACGATGCTGAACCAACTTTTGAGTCCTTAAATATTTCAGCTATTCTTTACAAGAAAGGTCTCCGCAGTATTAGCAAAAATAACATTTCTACAGTGGCCTGTTCTCAATCTGACCACAGTAGAACCACTTTTCTGCACTGATCAGGGCCTCCTAGAACTGCCTGCATTAAAGTATAAATGGAGAGAAACACTTCTTGATCATGATAATGGGGGAGAAGGTAAGTTAAGCATTAACAACAAAGATGAATGCAGCTGTTCTGTGGATGTGGAGCATAGGACATTGAGAAGGGGAAGGGACCGGGCAGCAATTCAGACACGGAAGGTGCAAAGGAGAGGCTACAATTCAGTCCTAGTTATCCTACTCGTGGTCCTTGAAATTCATGCTTGGTACATGAGAAGTAAGGAAACTCCACGTACCTGTATCTCTCCCTGACTGAGCTACTAAACTCGGCATTATTTACAGAGGCTCTGTAGCAACTGCCCTTGCCTGGGAGATCTCTGCCCTCAACCTGCTTAAATCACTCCATCTGTTCCTCTGCTAACCCTCCCACTCTCTGGACTGAAAGCTCTTGGCAAATAAGAGAAGATGCTTTTTCAGTGCCAGAGACAATAGGGCTGTAATCCTAGCTGAAGGTGCTACAGAAGTATGCATATTATACATATGTACTGGACAGGCATTTTATAATAGAATGGAAAGAAACGGAAAATACTACAAAGTCAGGTTGTGGAAAGCACAATATTATATCAGAGTTCAAAACTGCAACTCATCACAGAGGGGGATATTTTACTTTTTTTGTTTGTTTTGCTAAATCTACATAGAGATTTTTCTTCTGTGACACTACAGGGAAAAGTTGAAGTCAGTTGCTGCTACAGCAACTTTAGCTAACTGCAGATTAAGGATCTTGCTGTGCAGCCCGGTCAAAGTAGTCAAGCTAGCCTGAGCCTTGGACAGCCTGATCCTAAATTTCTGCTGGATTTTTTAGTTTTTATTGGGTTCTCCTGTAGTCTCATAGCTTTCAACAGAGATTGCCAGAATCATTCAGGATTTGCTAGGATCTTCTTTTCCACTCTTTGCCCCATAGAAAGTTTTTTATTGGTATGCTAAATCTTTCACCTCAGTAGCTAATACATACAATCCCACTCAACCTGCTAAGACAAATTTTCAGGAACTCAGCCATCTCTTAGCCCAGCTGTTAAGGTTGGATGAAAATCTTCGAGTGAGCACATGTTATCAGAGACCTCACAAATCACACATATATTGTGGCTGTGGTTAAACAGGAACAAGATTGACATAGTGGGTCTAATCTTTCTGTGATTCAGAGACAAAGTGAAAAATACAGCAGGCAACACGATTGTTTTTAGCCACTTAATGTTACTTCCATGGGTTAATGAGGATGGAATGGACATTTCATGCTACAGGTACAATTATACACTTCTGAGGACTTGCATACCGCTTTTTTCTGTGTCTCCAAGAACTAAAATGACAAAAATGGAATAAATAGCTCAGCTTGTTATTTTGCTGAACTACAGGACTGCTAAGTATTTATAAGGCATAATGAAGTCCCGTTATTAAGCTAATGTTTTCCCTCTTGAACAGATTTCTCCAGTGGCTGTCAAACATCTTCACATTAACTGTTGCCAAGTGTGAGCTTAACAGCCCATCTATAGCTGGGAAAAGAAGATGAAAGTTGGCCACATGATGTTGAGTAAACAAACAGTCCCTTTGCCTCTGAGAAATACTTTCCGCTATGCCAGTGAGGCCAGAAGATAGCTCAGTATCACTAAGTGGTCACTGTTTTCCAGACTATCCACAAAAGATTCAGACTTTGAGAACTTGGCTTGTCTATTCTTATTACTTATGCAAGATTTCCAAGGCCACCAGTGTGTTCGTCATCAGTACACATCAGCCAGAATGAATTCACGCCTCTTTGGTTGGCATAACCAACACCAGCACTATGGTGGAACTCCTGGGCATCTCTTGTAGATAACCAATAGCAGGAAACATAAAGATCTTAGGCTGATAAAATCTGACAAGACACAGGGAAAATTGCCAAAATGATTCATCCTGCATTTAAATAATGATTTTAAATAATATAGGTTTAAGAGCTGTTATAGCACAGCTACAAACCTGATCTTGTAATACACTAGCTACAAGTTTCTCCCTCTCTGAGGATATGACAAACCTTAAAGGTTTATGGTGATACGTGTGACCCTAACCAAAAGTTTTACAGATTCTCTGAGAGGTACATGGGGGGAAACATCTGGGAGAAGGTAACAAGGGCAGGGACAGAATAGAAAAGTCTCTAGCTAAGAAGCACAGAAAGCAGCAAGCAGGGACTTCAAGGAACGATACCTCCAACTCTCAGACAATTACCCATGTCTGTCTGTCACTTGTCACCTTATGATAGTCTCCTGCTGA
>NW_009647512.1:1850920-1859920 GCF_000708025.1 Charadrius vociferus | reverse complement strand
GCTGAAAAGTCCCTACAGAAAAGCCCAGAGACTGCAACACCTCCCCAGAAAGTTCCCTCTGTTCTAGACCTGTGGGCTAGTAGCTCCCATGCCCAGAGCTGCTCACCTCCTAGCTTCAGCCCAAGTCGTAGCTACATTCTCACAGCTGCATCCACTGTCCATCAAACAGCTTCCCAGCGACATCCCCAATTTTAGGCAATGTCTTCAAGTTAAAAATAAACAGATATCAGACTCAGGAGAGAGAGAGGGAAGGAGAGGATAGGCAAGATAGCCTAAAGACAAACATGCTGGTCCACTGCTTTAACCCAAAGCCTTGTTATCCTACCACTACTCTCTCCAGTATATTTTGGGCCTTCCCCCCTCACCCTTTTCTCAGGCAATTCCTGGGTCAAATGGTCTCCCAAGATCTTCAGAAGCTGCCAAAAAGTAGAAAAGCCTTCCCATATCCACATTAGGAAGTGGCTTGTTTCCTACGCTGGTCTTTCACTCTAGCTCAGCCTATTCAAGCACTGCAGTAAACCAGGCGGTAAGGAGCAGATACATCCTGCAAGGTACAAATGAAGACATAGGCATAACCAAACAACTAAAAGGGAAAGACACTTGATATTCATCCATACTACCTGCCAAAGTGCGTGACGCACCCAATAAGGTCCTTCCAAAGCATTCAAACATTCCTGATGTTTGAACAGGACAGGTAACTTCGCTAATCTCAGGAGTGTGTGTGTGCGTGCGCACGTGCATGTTGGTGGGGTGTTCAACCTCTTCACTTTTCAGGAGGAAGCTCAAGATGCATGCAGTCTTTACTGAATATAGAGATTAGCACCATCTCAGCTGCTCTTTATTTCGCAGATGTTAGAGCCATCTACTGGTTCCTTACAGTTTTCTCAAGCGGCTGCTCTGGACAGAAGAGGTCACAGGAAGGCAGTCTGCAAAACTTGATCAGTGACCAAGAGCACCACAGTATGCCTGATCCCAACTGCTGGGATATCCAAACGACAGGTTTGAGCCTGCCTCATTTCTCCCAGCATGGAATAAAGGCTGAGAGAACAATGTGTCAGTGCTCTAGTGCCAGTAACTGGTCAGAGGAAGCTAATGAGCACAGCAGATACAGCATTAAAATTACGCTCTTCTCCTAGCACTCATGGTATGTTCTAGTTGGGAACAGGCAGTCTCACCTGACATAGTAAGTTTGTGTCCAGCTAAGCTCTTGTCCCCAGGTAATGGGTAGGCGCATGACAGAAGTCTCATGGCTGTGCATGGCACCTTTTGGGCTGGGATCACGACAGCCATCTTTTCATACTTGAAGAACTAGAGAGGGCTCCAAAATACCCCATCCCTCCCAGTCGCTGCAGCATTCCTTGCACAAGGCGGCCAGGTGCAGACTTTGAGAGTGAGAATTTATTCATATTTTCAACATGGAAGTATATAGTACCACAGTGTATTGCACAGTACTTTCATATCCCTGGTCTTTTATGACTAAAGCATATGCTAGGATCATTAATACAAGCAGCTGTAGCTTTAGAGTTAGGAACCTTAAAGTGAGATTAAATGGATTCACCATTTAATTTTATATTTATTTAAATGACCTGTAGCTCTGTCAAAAGCAAAAGGTATCACAATAAAGCTGTGCGAGAATGAAAGAGGGCGTTCTGCTACACTGCTGCTGCCTCAAGGACATTCCCAATCCTAAAACTGACCTAACAATTTAAGAGTATTGCCTCAGTAATTTGCAGTTTTCTTCCCAGCCACATCCTAGCACAGGAAGAACACATGCACACACTCATCACCCCCAAAATGCTTCACATGAAGCCTACAAGCAGCAGCTAATAGAAGCGGCTGTGGTAGGAGCATTACAGTGCTTCCTCTGTTCATCAGTTTTCTCCCCCAGCAGCATGTTTTTGGAAAAAGGGTTCTGCTGCATTTCATTTGTTTTGCTATATTTACACAAAAAATCTTGAGGTCCGGGCTTAGGTCATAGTACAAAATTCACTTGTACCTACCTCAGGAATATTGTGTGAATCATAGATGATTCAGGTTTCATGCCCCATTTCTAGATAGCATATAAACACCTACAGCACTACCAACTGGCCAATCTGCATTTACTCCCCCTTTTCACCCTCTGAAATTCATATATATTTTTTAACTCACTCAGGTCCCAGTTGGGAACTATCATGACCTTTGTATCAGCTGTGACTCAGAATTTACTTCTATGACAGTGGCACTTAGGGATTTCAGTTAATGTCAGAAATGCACAGACAACTTGACAACGATGGGTTTCCATCTGGGATTTTCAAGGACTAAAGCTGCAGCTTTTTTAATTCAGCCAGGGAGCCGGTCCTGAGCGCTAGGGCAACACCAGATGCTTGTGACAGCAAGTGATCAAAGCCCTCAGTGCTGAGAGAGCAGAGGCAGGGCTCTTGACACCACGATAATAACTAGTTTGTTTTCTTATTTCCCAATGAAACCTCATGACTGTGCATAAGTTGTACAAAGTGTCAGAAAGCAAACCAGTTTTGCTTGACAAAATATTATGACCATTCAGCTCTGATGTAATTAGCACAATGTTATGCTCCCTTAATTAGGTAATTCCAGCAGTGTTTAATTGATGGTACAAAGAGACTTTCTGAGGCAGAAATGGCCGCTTGGCACCCAACTGTGGTTGGCTTTTTCTGGCTAGATTCCTAACCACCAAACAACTCCTCTGCAGTCTGCTTTTCTTATCCCACCCCAAAGTGCTTTGATAAAGGTATCTGCAGTGTTTGGGCAGGCACTGTCAGATGGAGAATTTAAAAGCCTGGCAAAGATACTCTCACTGTTTAATAATCTGTGCAACTTACATTTTAATTCTGAGTGTCAGTCATTGGAAATGAAGCAGACGCACTACTTCATGCACATTCCTCATGAAAATACAGCATACTTGTTCTTTAAGATGATTTATTTAAAGTACAGGAAACTTCTACCTCTAGAGGCTCATTTAGTTGCTTCAGTGCCTAATTAGCAGCTTGAGAGGAGCCTCACCATACCTATTGTAGTGCTCTCCAGCAAACACAAGGCAGAGAGTCTGTTTCATCTGCAGAAACCTAATTCCAGAGTGCGATATATATGACATCATCCTAGGTGAGACAGAGTTCTTGTGAGACAACACAATGTTTCTACATCAAGCACACCATCATTGCCATTAGTGATCTTTTCTTCACTGAAAAGCTTACCACTGCCTTTAAATAGCACTGTGATTATTTGCTCATGGAGAAAACAAACGAGAAGATGAAAAGCCCGTGAAAGAATTAACTCAAGCAGATTTCTGCTCAGCTATGGACGCAGCATTCCACATAAATAGGTTAGAATGCTTTCCACATAGTTTCCGCACTCAATAAACCAGAGCTTAATTCTCTCATAATTCACGTCCAACTAAGACTAGTGTACATACCAGGAGAGGAGATGCGTCGTTTCCAGCCCACGCAGTCTAAGCCTGTCGGAGTGCTCTGGGAAAATGGATGCAGTTTCAGTGGTAGGACGTCAAAGGCAACAGCAGACGTGATGGATGGACTTATTCCAGCCTGCAACAAGAGAGGGTAAAAGAAAGACAGCAAGCATTAAACTTAGATGCCCAGGAGGACAAAACACAGCATTCATCATGGAGTACCTCTTTCCACTTCTGATGCTTGTTCATGTAAGTAAGCAGGACATTAGTAGACACACGTGGATGACTATGGCAAGAGAGGTTAGAAAAGGGCGAGAAGGCAGGGAAAACTGAAAGGTAATCAGAACAGAAGTGGTTAACAGGGTACTGGACTCATACTTCACATACGACCACACATACCTACATTCACAGAAAGTTTCATTTCTTCCGATTAAGTGTATCTAGTGAGAGAGGGAAGCATATCACCCTAACAAGTCATCCCCTCAGCTACAGAACTGTTTTCAACAACTTTATGACTAATAAATCCTGTTCTGGTATTTAACATGTAAATAAACCTTTTCCCTTCAAAGATTTATTAGTACCAGTCCCCAGCCATATAGGATGTGGATAACACAACATTCTTCTCTTCAGTTAACGGTACAAATAGGATCTCTTGCTCCCTCCTCTAGCTGGCTGATTGTCTTTACAAAACCTACAGAACTTTATGAAACTTTGAAAACTGTATACCATTGCCAGATCTCATTGAATTAATAATTTTTGCTGGTTTAAGGGGAAAAACGTATAGAAACATATACAGAGCTCATGACCCCTAACGCCTCAGTAAACCAGGCTTAAAATAAACAAAAATACAAGATTTTTTGTTTGTTTAAGAAATCACACAATCATACAAAACACTGTCATAAGATACTCTATCCACCCACAGACTAAACTACTCTCTCATGCAGACATTCACTTGAAGTTTGAAAAATAAATTAAAAATCTATCAACAAAATCCAAAATGTAAACAAGGTTGTTCTCCTTTTCTGTGTCAAAACCAGTATTTTCTGCCAATCTTGCCACATCAAGAAGATGTTTTGTCTCCTCTCATCCATGCTGAAACAGAAATAATGTCTGCTTGATATAAGGAAACAAGACCAACATTCCCCTGCTACTTCATCAGGGATTCACAAGATACTGGGCAAGATACTACAAGAATAAAGATCATTTGACAACAAGCAATACAGACTGTTGTCAAAGTCACTGAAACTTGTAGTACTTAAGGCATAATGCAGATATAGTTTTATTCCTTGTTCCTTCCCTCCATCCCATACCTCCTGTGGCTGGCACACAGAGAAAGTATCAGCGACTGTGGGTAACTGTGAGATCAGCTGGTCAGTGAGCATTAGTCCCCCAGGTGTAGCCATCTTTTATCCCTGTATCACTACTGCCCCCCCTTCCTTTTGCTGCTGTGACATTCAGTTAATGTATTCATCCTTCACTGAACCAAGAATATGGGACACTGAGGTCCAGTAGTTTATCCAGGATCTTTCCTTCTCCCTACTAGCCCACGCTATGTCCCATGAGCATAAAGGCTGATGACTAGCCTTGACGCCGATGCCTCTTCCTTAGACGGTGGCAATTAGTCAAAACATCCTTCCAAAACTAAATGGCAAACTAAGCCCATTGAATAGCCACATACTGCCCAAGCAGCTGAGAGTGCTGCTGCTCTGCGTCTGGTTTGCTTTATTCTTCCTGGGCGTACTTTCCTAAAACAAAGAGAAAACAGCCAATGCTTAGGCACAAATCACCATCTCCTGAGGGACAGCGTGAACCCTGATCAAATTAACCTGAGCAGTGCCTGTTTGTCTAGAAAAGTCAGAGCAAAGCCCCAGTGGGAGCACATGATCTTCCAGTGACAATGAAATCAAGCCAAACAGGCAACTTACTGAGCTACAGCTCTGAAAATGCTAAGGGTAAAGTCTGGGTTATTTCCATGAAAGGTAATAGAAAGCATTATTGTTCTGTTTAAGACCAGGAAGGCGAATACCGCCTTAGGGCTGTTGCAATAAAAACTGCAGGCTTCATTCTTATTAATCTTCAGGACATCAGAGCACATTTCAGGTACAGGCATCATTTGATTTCTACAGCAAGGAAGCCTGGCCTGTACAACCCAAAGTCAGGAGAAGTGTTTTCAGAGATGTTAGTAACATGTGAGCAAGGTTTTCCCCAACCTACAAGGAAGGGGAGGGAAAATGGGGGACCAGAACATAGTAAAGACCCTCTCTTCTACATTTCCTGCTATAGGTTCAAGGGGCTTATTTCTACACACAGCAATTCAGTCCCTGGGAGAGGCATTTACCCCTGTTGCGTGTCTGTGCCTTGTCAGGTACACAACAGGGGGAGACTTATTTTATTCAATCCCCTCTCCAAAGCGTGTTCATTACCCTCTTGAAGTGTATCTGAGGTGCCCACAGTGCTCATAACCGTGCTAGCACACAGCAAAACTCAATTTTCTCTTATTTCAGATGGGGTAAAATCAGATTTCCAGGAGTCATATTCAGGACAATAAGCTAAAGATTTATTTTTCACTGCTTCTCATTTGTCTTTCAAAATAAAAGAGAGAGCTTTTTCTGCACTATACCCCCTCTGGGTATAGTTCCCTGATGGGCCTTTTAGAAATCTCTCTAATTTGGCAGTGCAAAAACTGTGCTCTAACAAACGCATGTAAGAAGCCACGTCTGTGCTTCTATTGCTGTGCACTGGAGAGGCATCAAGCTTAACAGTCAGGTTTTAACTTTTTGTCAAAATAGGAAAGAGCAGGACAGAAGCAGACAGGGAATTTGGAGACATCACTAAAACAATTTTCGCAAAAATAATTTCCCAAAACAGAGCCTATTGCCATTACAGCATTACACGTATCAGTGGTTTGAGGCACTGTCTCTGCTCCAGCTAGTGAATTTAGACTGCACTAAAAATAAGTAAGAGGACCCCAGGCTACACCGTGAAACCCATCACCATGTAAAGGGCAAAGTCTATGGCCAAGCAAAAGAAAATAGATTCATCCACAGCCATGTGAGCTTCTCTTCTTCCACTTCGTGGGGGTGCTACTTTCAAAGGTTTGCCACGACCAGTTAAATGTTAACAGTTTAAGGTACAAGATCAGAAGCTGCTCAGCTTGTTACTGGTAGCATTTCATTATAAGGGACAGCTGGGTCAAGCTTTGAGTTTGACTCCAGGGATTTACACAGACCGTTCCCATTTAAAGCAGATGAGCAGCTTACTGGACCTACACAAAACAAAGACCAGTATATAGAATTGTTTAGGACTGATATTTTAAGTAGGTGGGGTTTTTTTAGTTTAAAAGTAGTTTTTTGACTTTTTGTCCGTCTCACTCAATTCCAACTGTCAGCCTTCAGAATTAACACTATACTAAGTTGTGTATGTTGATCTGAACGGTAGACTAGTATGATAAATCAGCACTTGAAAAAAATCAAGAATTCCTTCCTGGTCGGACCTATTAAGTTGTTTCCACAATAGTGCAACATGACATCTCCTTGTATGCTGACCTGATCTTGACTTAACACAATATGACTTGTCATAACTGAAGCCACACGTCCCAAGGCAGCCATGTGTCAGAAAACATCAGACTTGCAATTTCAGATCTCCAAAGCCTCATACAGTTGCCTTGTTCCAATCACAGAACCACAACAGGCGTTGAACATCTTACAAAGCTTCTTTTGTGATAATTTATTTCTCCTTATAAAAAGGGATTTAGCATCCTTCTAAAACTGCCCTCAAACACTGCAGCTTGTGACAGCACTCCCACCACACTTAGCAGTGTGAATAAGCCAGCATTATTACAAGAATAGAGCACTGCAAAGACAAAATAAAACACAATAGGAAAAAGAAACTACACGATGACTATTACAAACAAAAAAAACAGGCCAAGAAATGCAATTATGTGGGCACACCGGAAATAGCCTTTGAATCCCAACAGTTCTCTCAGTAAAACTTAGCATTGTGCCCTCTTGGTCTGCCCACAAAGATAAAAATTGTCAATAACCTGCATGACACACTTAAATGAACAGAAACAGTAAAAAACAAATCTGCCGACAAGCTACTAAATATCTTCTACTCACCTCTACTACCAAAAGAAGAATGAACCAGAAAACTAAGTCAGACCCATAAACCCCACAGGTGGTGTTAAGTGAGGGCACAGGGGCAGCTGCAAATCATAACACAGGTGATCCCAATTTAGGTAAATTTGCATCAGAAAATAAGGGTGGAACTGCTTAAAGGAAAAGCTCTTTTCTGGCAGCATCTAAATGTGCAGTCACTCAGCAAAACAGACAGCATTCAAACTGTGTAATCTGATGGCTCTAGGGGAAGCTATTGAGGTAACTGGTTGCTCCTCTTAGAGGCACTAATGGTCTCACTGCTGGCCAACGTACCCTGCAGCATGGGCTAGATTTCCATCACTATCCATGTTTGTCAAGGAACTGTAAGAAATATTTTTAGCATGTTTTACTGGCTTCTGTTTATCACTGAGCCTATGTAAGTCAGGGATTTATTTTCCCTAGCTTGTTTCATGCCTGTACTAAGCATTCAGAACTCTGAACAAGGTAGAAAAGTAACACAATTAATTTCTTTTTAGATTTTTTTTAAACTTAACATATGTGTGCTTCAGGAGCATTACTAATCATCTTCAACACATAGATAGTAGTGGGGCTGAGCCAGGAAAACATCCTTACTGAACTGAGAGTAGGCAACGCATCACAGAACCATACTGAGCATTCATCCAAGCATCAACTGGCAACTTTTTAGAGCCCTACAAATACAAAATAGCATAGATTTTTAGCCCCTTTTCTTGAGGAGGGGAGACCAGTGTGCAGTTTTTCAGAAACCCTGTTTCTGGAATTGCCCTGGCTGCCTGTCCCAGGCGTCTGTTGGCTTTGATGGGAGGCGCTCTCAGGCAGACAAGTGTGAGGCAGCAGGTTTACTCCTGGCGAGCCATAGTGCACAAGCTGAGCTGTGTCAGGTGAATGTTTCCCCTCCCCGTCCACAGAACTATTTGTGCACATAAGCTCAAGCACAGGCTGAAGCATGTGGTGACAGGACTGGGGCCTCGGGTCCCCTCAGACATTGTCATTTTGATGCAAGCGCAACCAGAAACAGGCAACCAGGACAACAGAGAGAAAGGGAAACAAATGCAGGTAACAGATCAAAACAGAAAACCCCGAGGACAACTTTTATTTGAATATCTGCTACTTGATTTCAAGCTTGCTCAGAAGCTTCCTCCATATTATCAGCAGATGCTGCATGGAATGTCCCCCTGTCTCATGCCCCTTTTCCTTAGAGTTCTTTTTTATTTATAAAGGCTAAATTTGGCTCTTGGATGGAGATTCATGGCTCTCCCGGAAGAGAACAGACCTTAGCTCTGGATCCAACAGTAACAGATGCCATCAGTGTGAGTCACAACAGCCACAAAGTTTGCCACAAGCAATCATAACACTGATATAAAAGTCTCCCCCGGTGGAAAGGAGAATACTAATAGCTAAAACTCCAATGCCAATGTTCTCTCCAGCACTTCACAGCAGGAA
>NW_009647512.1:1825765-1850887 GCF_000708025.1 Charadrius vociferus | reverse complement strand
AGGAATTTGCCTCAGTAGGAAGTGTGGAGTTGGCTTCAGATACAAGGGAAATCTAATTTAAAGTCCTTTTTTAAAGTCATATGGCACTGCCATGGGGCACAGAATAAGATTTCATCAGTTTGATTTATATTGATTTAAGGCAACTTTGATTTGCTCTCTGCCCTCCCTATCTTTCAGCTCACCGAGCAATCTGATGCTCTTGCATCCTATTGTCCAAGATGGCATGGGGCAGGAACTGCTCACTTACAGCAACTAAAAAACTCACCACCTTTAGAGATCATCAGGACCAGTTTAGTGTTTAACCAGTCTCCACAGACTACCGGGCCCAAAGAAAAGCAGACAGAACTAGTACCAGACAAAGTGTAAGGACAGGAATATGATGACAGTAGAACGAAGCAGCCGGAGCAGAGAGGAAGACAGTGCCAGAGAATGAAGAGGACGGTGTACGGTTTCTTACTTTTAACTGGTCCTCTGGGAGGTGTTGCAATTGAATCCCTCTCTCTGGCTGTGTCTCCTTCTCTAGCTTCCTTTTTTGGTTCCTCTCCATCCAAACATCATCGAAGCTGAAGCACTTATAGAGGGGTTTAGGTCTTTTCCTCCTCCTCTCTGGAATCTCCTTGGCTTTTTCATCCGGAGCAAGGAAGGAAAGCCGCCAGCCTTTGCTCTCAAGGGTGGAGATAGGGTGTGGGGATGGTGGAACCTGGGGGGGCCTTCTTTTGCGATGGGGAACCCATTTCTCATTTGGCCTCTTTTCAGGTGGTGTTTGACATTGCTGTTTAGATTCCTGTTTTATAAACAGCAGGTGAAAACACAGGGTTTGTTGGCTGGAAATTTTGTTTGCTTCAAATCAGGTTGAACAGAAGATGGTAAAGTTCAGTTACCTAGCTGCAGAACTATTCAGAAGAAAATGCTTTCCCATGAGCACCGGCTGGCCAAAACCAGCCTGTCTACTCAGCCTTCTCCATAGGCTTAGGGATACTCCACCCTGAAGCAGCAGTTCTGCTGTCCCTTGAGAGTGTAATATATGCTCCTCTGCACAGGACAATGCCCTTTTGACCCTCATTCTAGATGGCATATTACAATAACATTACTACTGAGATTTAGGTCAGTCTGTGTGTATAATATTGTTTACAAAGACAGACAGTGTCTCTGAAAATAGAATAATAACCAGTCTTGGCTGTCTGTGCTTTTCCAACTGTATTTCAGTTATACAAATGTGAAAAGGCTTCCTAGATGCCTGCAGGTCTGACATAATAAGCCCTGTGCTTCCTGACGTGCTTTTTGTGCTATCTATTTTATTTGCTCAATGTTGGGCTGAGAGCAAGGAATTGCACAGCTTTGCACTTCACTCTCATTTGCTTTTAACGAGTGGTTGCACAAAATTACAGCTTTTATACCAGAGCAACTTGAAATTAAGCATGCCCTGAGGCATCTAACTACCACTCCAGGTAGCACCAGTGTTAGAATCAATAATATTTAAGGTGGGAGATAACAACATTGAGAAATGAACGATCTCAGGATTCTCTTTTCATGTCAAGAAAATGTTGTGTCCTGACAATAGTGTCTCTCCAGATTCTTACAGTTCATTTGGAGAACCCAAACACAACAACCCTTAAACCACTGCAGGCACTTCCTATCTACTCTCAATTAACCAATAATCCCAGATCAATTCTTCTTTGCCACTGGCAAGAGATGTCACAGTCTAGAAACACTCTTTATCTACAAGATGCTAGGCAAAAAGGAAAGTGTTTGCTGCTGGTATTCTGTGCCTAACCCCATCATATTGGAGAGGAGCAAGGAGGAGAACTTGCACAGATTCCAAACATGGGACATATTAGGACAGTTCACTCTTGCCTGCTGGGTAACATAATTACGTAAGTAAAATGATGCCACAAACAGTCCGACTAATTAAATATGTAATGAAGGCCCTGCCACATCGGCAAAATGGCGATTGTTCTGTCTTGCTGTTTTCAGCACAAAATCTTCATCCTAGACATAACTTGGAGAATGTTAATTATTAGCAGGTAATGAGAGAGGGGCTGGTCTGTGCTCCATCAGGCTACGAAGGGTTACTTACCAGTGTGGTAGCCAGAGGCGTCAGCGGCAAAGTGATCCATTGCAGTTTGGTACAGCACTGTAACACAGATAAAGCTGGTACCACTGGAAAAATACCTGGCTGACTGCTTGGGAATATATACATATCCCCATAGTGGAACGCACAGTGCGAAGTGAGCTCAAGAAACTTCACAATTATGCATCTGTTCTGCAACAATGTCTTTACTGATGTGGACTTTTCTTCAAATCCAGTGTTAAAACTTCATTTTATGACCTTTTTACTTAGAAACATACACAAGGAAAACCATCCTTAGTGTTTAGATAATAATTATGTTGAAAATGCCTCTGATGGATTTTCAGAGATTCCCGAAAAAACAACTTTGCTTAAAAAATGCAGCGTGCAGTTCTACTTCATTTCATAATGTCATGAAAATGGAAATAAATAAAAGCCCTATCTGCTTTAATAAATTACATGTGTCCTGAAAGCTGGGACATTTACATTCATTTCCAGGCTCCAGCTGCATTTATCCAATTTCAGATATCATACTCTGCAGCCTCCACAAGAATCAGGAAAATTAAACTAGTTTTATGTGGCTTAGATACCATTTAAGTTTTTCATCATTTACTTTAAATTACTTAATCTAGCAATCAATTTGAGTAATTATTTATTTGCTCTTCATGATTATGTTACAGGATGTGGGCGTGCCTACTCAAAGCTTTACACATGCCTCATTTCTCCACTCTTTTCTAGATGCTCTTTTGGGTTACCATTTACAGGTCAATGATTTTATTCATCCTTTGAGAGGCTTCATCTGTTGACAGTGTGTATAGTCCAGGTATCTTGCCCTTTTCCCTGGCTGGTGTAGCACTGCAGTCTCGTGCTTGGAATGTGATGTCCAATATTAAGTTTGTAAGTTAAGTTGATTCCCATGAAAACAAAAGATTTTCAAGTCAAGCAGAGGACAGAAGGGAATAAAGCAAATTCTCTTCCCCTTCTGCCCACAGCAATTCCAGTACTACAGCCCTCACTTCACAAACTGCCACCCACATGCTTCTTTAGATTCCAGACAGCATTAGCTAAAAAAACGAAACCAATCAACCAAAAAACTTTCATTGGGAATATGTGAAGAGAAGCTAAGGGAATTTGGTTTATTCAATTGGATAAGAGGACACTAAAGGCAATACAAGAGCAGCCTGCAACATTTTTGTAGTTTCACAGATGATGGATCCAAACTTTTCTCAGTAGTGCCAGACAATGCCACAAGACAGTGGCCAGAAATTGTAGCTTGTTAAGTTCTGGTTGGGCATTAGGAAAAAATTTTCCTTGGAAACGAGTTTCCCAGAAAGGTGCTGAAATCTCCAGCAATGGAGGTTTTCAAGACTTGGTTAGACAAAGTCATGGTTTTGTCTACCTGGTGTTGCCACTCCTCCTGTCTGAAGAAGGAGGTAGGATTAGATGACCTCGCAAGGTCTGTTCTAACCAATCTTTTTTTGTTTCTATACAAAAAATAGGGAGTTTCTATTAAAAAAAATAAGGAGAAAGGCTAGGCTAAGACCATTTTGGAGGGTATCTTAAAACTTTGATATAACCTGGGATGTGAGACGCAAAAGGCGGCAGCAGCAACAAAAGCTGTGCAAGGGCTCTTTTGAGTTGAACACAACCAGCCCTCAGCTACAGAAGTGATCAAGCAGTTCCAGATTCATGAACTCTCTGAAAAGTGTCTGCTTGGGGTATGCAGAATATCCTACTCTCTCTCAAGTGCCACTTTTGAAAATCTGTTCAACAAAACTTTTGCCCATTTCTTAATGTCAAAACTCACCATCAGCAATAGTGAAAAAGTAGCGTGATCAAGCCAGGTTCTGGGATCTCAGCTAACAGATCAATCTCAGTCACTCTGGTGGCCTGTGTTTAGCCACTGAAAGAGATTCCTACGCTCCCAGACACACACAACCCGGGACATCCTTTCTGGGATTAAAAGCCTACTGACAGAGGAAGTCTCTGCTTTTAAAGGCCTCAGCCAACCAAGAAATCCCTACTGAAGATACAATCTTTTCTGTGAGATCCAGCCTATCACAAGGAAATTCATACGTTACCATGCAACACCAAAAGGACACCCTGAGTCCATGGGTTTTTTTCTGTTTGGTGCAGCAAAGGCAGAAAAGGACTCCTAGTGGTAATCAATGGGTAGTTATGGTGACTGCAAAAGACTCATGGTACTTTGAAAGACAACTACGCACTGGCTAAAGAAAAAGATTTTACTTCTTAAAAAGTGACCGCTAGCAATAGGAATTGATTTTTGTTTTGCCTTTCACTTCAAGAAACTAATTTACTATATACCAGTTACAAGGCTCGGTTCTGCCTTATCTTAAGAGGGGTAGAACCCAGCTAAAAATGGAGCTGAACACAGGGTGGCGTCTTTGTAATCCGTCTAAGGCATATTATGCATTAGCACTGTTGTGATGATTCCATTCCTTTAGATTTTTGTGGTAAACCCTCCCTTAAAGAGTGCATCAATTCATATTCAGTCTTGAACAGCAACAGAAAGATTAAGTAGTGCTACCTATCTTAGACAAAGAAGAATATTTATGCACCCATCTAACGAATGTGTTCACTAAGCCATTAAAAACCCTCCCTTAAAGAGTGCATCAATTCATATTCAGTCTTGAACAGCAACAGAAAGATTAAGTAGTGCTACCTATCTTAGACAAAGAAGAATATTTATGCACCCATCTAACGAATCACACAGAATCACAGAATGGTCAGGGTTGGAAGGGACCTCTGGAGATCATCTAGTCCAACCCCATGAATGTGTTCACTAAACCATTAAAGAGTTTCATTAGAATTCCTAGACCATATTAAAACAAAATACTCTGTAAACCAAACCACCACCTGATCATTCCCAGACAACAACTCACCTCATCTCGGAGTATGTCACTAATGGAAGAAGCTGTGTTTAAGCTGATCTGGGATTGACTGCTTATGCCACTGTCATCCCTCTGGTATTCGTTGTCCAACGAGTGTACAGAAAGTAAGAGACTACCTCTGGGTTTCAGTGTCTTTGGTCTCTCAGGAGCCTCCAAATTGCTTTCAACTGCAGAGCTGTTCCCAAGAGAGATCATTGAAGTGGCACATATTCTTCCAGGATAACGGAAGCTCTTGTGTTGAGAAGTGGATCGTGGACTCTGAGGTTTAGGACTCATGGGCCTACAAGGCATGTCGTTACCATCAGAATTTGAGAGCTGGGGACATGATGGACTTGACTGACTAAATGACAACTCCAAGTCGGTGGGGCTAAATGGAGATTTCATCCAGTATTCCTCTAGAGAAGTATTTAAACTGTTGCTCAGAGCCTCCTGCTGTTCATCACAGTCTGAACTCTGTGAGTATCTGATGCCCAGGTCATGGGACTGTATTCGTTTTCTCCACATACCTGCAGGTGAAGAGGCATCAACAGGCTCCACAGAAGTGTCAAAATAATTAGGGTCTGTTGAGGAGCCATTAGCTGTTTCTATTTTAAAAAATGTGTGTCCGTTGGAACTATCCTGTCGCTCTACCGATGTCATTCTCATTACATGGCCTCTAGCTGCATTAAGACTCTCCTGTGTCGGTGATAAACTTGCTAAGACAGGTCTTTTTAGTCCATCTGCCTCCTTGCTTTTTAGAAAAGCTTTCCAGGCGCTCTGGCGAAGCTTGGCTTTCTCCTTTTCATTTTTCAGTGATACTCTTGAGCTGTGCTCAGTATTTTCCTTTTCTGGAGATTTGGATTCAAATAAGCTTGAGAGGGATTTGTGTGCCAAGGCCAACCTGGTCTTGAACTTCCTACCCTCAGGGTTTTTGTTTCTTTTGTATTCATTTTCGGGGAATGATTTTCTAATGCCAGAGTATTCCATGGGTTCACTGTCATTGTTTTCAGATGAACCTGAAACTTGTCGATCTGCATATTTGATAGCAGCCAGTGTGGGAGAAGTTGAATTTGTATCTACATCTTCCATCAGTATCCGACCAGAGCCAGAAGCCTTTCTCAGGCTCATTCTGTTGAATAATCCTGCAGGTCTCTCATAGAATAAGTCATCATCATCAGAATACTCAGAGGCGTAGCTTTCCTTCCTGTGGAAGGCTGAACCAGATGAACAACTTTTGAAAGACTGTAAACTTTCAGTGTCTTCATCCTCTTTTCCAGCCTCCAGTTCTACCATCTTTGCCTTGCTGCCAAAGAAGCTGCTACTTCCCTGATTTTCTGCTATGGCAGGCTTAGTCTTCCTGAAAGATGTCATTTTTGAGAATACTAAAAACCTGGAAGCTTTCCCACTATTCCCATTCTTTGTTGGTTTTTGCACAGCTTTATAGAGACTGCTGTTACTTCCCAGGATGTGGACTGAGTTCTCATCCATTTCCTCGCTGTTAGTGCTGCAGGTACTTATATTATCTAGGCCCAGCATGCAAGCATTGTGGGTCTCCCTTTTCATAGAATAGTTAAAGACGTCAGACACATCGAGATTCAGAGTACTGTCTTTGCTAGGGCTAGCTGCACCTTCTGCAGCACAGCCCTCCTTTCCTTCACTAGGAGAAGGTTCTTCACAAACAACTATTTGTTCCTTCGAAGGATTACAGCCTTCAGTTCCTCGCCTGCCTACTGCTTGTTCAGAGATGATGATGGGCCCTTGAAGGTCAACATCAGCACCATCTCCCTGACACAAATTGCTTCCATTGCATGTTTCCAGTGTTACTGCACTGGTTATATATAAGCCTTCCTCTCTGCCTTGATGTGCTTTGAATTCCTCTTCCTTAGACACCTGGTCATCTCTTGTTTCAGCCCGTGACTTTCTGAACTGTTCTGTCTCTAATTCAAAATCAGTCTTTGTTCTGCAAGGCTCTTTCTCGGAGATCATAACACCACTTCTGCTCTGTGATTTTAAGAGCGCTTCTTCACATTGACCTGCCTGACTTTCTGCAATAAGTATATCATTGCCCAGTGGTACAGTAACACTCTTGAACTCCACTTGTGCACTTGTTACCGTGGAATTACTGCAGGTGAATCCTAAGGATGGAAGTGCATCTGTTTTCTCTCTTTTCTCTTGTGAAAATTCTGGTTTTTCTTCAGCTGTATCCCTACCAGGGAGTACCTCTGCCCTACCAGGAATGAGGTGGGTGGCCAGAATTTGTTCTTCACAGCTACAGCTTTCACTCAGAACTCTCTCTGGCTCATCATGAACTTTGCTGACAGTACGAGGAGACATCAAATCCTTGCTCACTACATTTCCCAATGTTCCAGTTACCACTTCAGTAGGAAGGTTATCATTCAGTGTCTTGGACTGTAATCCTTTCTGCTCTACAGATACTATAGTTAGGACAGGCTTTAACTCTGGAAGAGTCATTAAGTGCCTTCTCTGGCTTATACAATCTGATCTAGGAGACATTTCAACAGCAAAGACACTGTCTTCATCCTTTCCTTTATGAGTAGGTTGTTCATTTGTTACTAGCTCAGAATGACTCCTTAAGGCACCAGTTTTGCAACTTGTATTTTGCTGCATTGACTCCTTCTGCTCTGCCCCAGTGTTACTGCCACCTGGTTGCAATGTGGTTTCCAGGACTTTCCAACCGAAGTCAAGGTTAGAAGAATCATCTACCCATCTTTCCCCTACCACGATCTCCATCCCTGACAGTTCAGATTCAAGGCCATTCTCCTTCAAACTTTTCTGCTGTATTCTACCAGCAGAAACACAGTTTACAGAACAATCACAATCTCCGTTTTCCACAACAAGAGGAAAACCCACATGACAAGCTGCTAGGTTCTCAGTGTCACCAATGCCAGATTCAACGTTAATATCACAAGGGAATCTGTCTGCTTCCACATCTCTTTCAGCTTTGTACTGGTCACTTTTTATAAGTTCTTCAGCATTTATGATCACTGGCTCACCGGCCAGGGCAGATGAAGTCTCTTTTTGTTTTGGATTACACTCACAAGCATCAATCTGTGTAGAAGATAAGCCATCAGCACATGTACCTTCTGCTTCTGGGCTAAGGCCACATGTCTCTGATTTAGAGTGCAAATAATCAATGCACTGGGGAGACCCTGTTGGTTGAGAAAGCTGACATTCATTTGAGTCTATGCCAGTATTAGGAAGAGATCTTTTTATGCCAAATTTGCCCTCTATTTTTATTGCCTTTTCAGGGCTTACAGGTACCCTTCCAAAGTTTTTCCAAGTATATTCAAAATCTAGCCCATGAAGATGTATTCTGGAACATGACCATCTAAATTTGTCTGTCAGATGAATACAGTTCCCCACATATTCTGTTTTGCTTTGAGCACTGATGTTTTCAGGTACACTGTGCCATGTTTTACTTTCTGTAATCTCTGACCTTGTGAGTGGCGGCTGAGATTTTGATTTGAAGCAACTCTGGTAAAAGAATGAATCTGTTGTCAACATAGTCTCTATACTTCCACATTTTATCCTTTTACCTGCAGTTTCCTCGCTGTCAACTGAGTTCCTCCTGCTGCATTTTATAGTGGACATAGAATCTAATTTACAGTTATAGTCGGATGTCTCAGTGTAACTTCTATGGTTAGGTCCATTTGTTTGAAAATGAAGATTAGGCAAACTACAGCTTGCTGCTGCATCTGACCGGAAGGAAAATTGCTGTACCTCAGGAAAAGTCAAACAACTTTCTGAGTTTGCTTTGAAACAAACAATGCTTAATACTGCAGGATGTTCCTTCTCTCTTGTAACATCATCTGCTGTAGGTACTGAGTCAGTACAGGACTGCACTTTACTGTTTTCAAACTCTGCTTTATTTTGCAATACTGCTACAAACTTTTTATTTGTCTGTGATATAATGCCCTCTTCTCTGACTTGGTTCTCTGTGTTGGAAATATCACTAGTTAATGCTAGCTCTTCATCACCCAATTCTTCACCTTCTGACTTCACAGGTTGTATGCAAAATTCAGGTTTGCTTGGTGCTTCTTTTATTTTGGAGGATACTTCTAACCACACCTGCTGTGTAAATTCTGGTTGCCTTGAGCACTTAAGTTCATGGAGGGTTGTTTCTGCCTTTGCTGTAGGAAGACTACAGCACAGAGGGTTTTTTTCAGTAAAAAGGCAGTTTGAATCCAAGCAAGTTTCCCCAGTTACATCACTGGAAACAGATTCTGTGTCTGATGCACTCTCATAAGGCTCAGTTTTTACATCTGACAAAGATCCACTCTGATGTGACAGGGTCTCAAAATAATCTTCATCTGTTTCTTGGCTGGATCCACGTATCTCCAGCTCTATTGTGCTTGGGGTAGAAGAACTTAAATCATCTTCAAACTCTCCTTCACTGATGTAGTTTTCAACTGGTTCTGGGGTCTGTGAACAAACAGAAAATAGTATTTTAGCAATGATTTCCCACAGCAGCAGGGTAGCATGAATTACTATCAGAAAAGGGACTTAGGAACACAATTAATTTAATACACACTGATGTCTTTGGAAGTTATACTTGATATTTCACTTGTAGATGGACCTGAGGTCTTTCTATTTCTTAATTTTTGTTTCTTAATGTTTCTTAATTAATATTTTTTTTCATTTTAATATGTAATTATGGAGAGGCCAAAATTTGACTTTTGGCCATATCTTTCATAGGCTAATACCAAGACACATTTCACATTCAAATAGGCAAATGGAAATCATCCCTTGCTGGTAGATCTAAAAACTCCAAGGAATCCATCTTCTCATCTGAGGACGAAGTTTATCTGATAAACCGAGAAGTAATTGTTACTGTCCAAACTTTAGAAATGTGACATAAATACATGCACAACAGTTTTGCACTTGAATAAGTGGATAGTACCTATACCAAAGCCTGAACCAAAGGTGAAAGAAGTCTTTGATCTCATTTTCCAGAAGGCTTATTATACCAGGAGCACTACACGTATCAGTTATCAGAGCACATCCAAATCAGTGGCTGAGTGCAAAAAGATCAAAACCACACTGCCAATAGCAGGAAATGTCTTTGTCCCTGGCAGCTACCCTGGGAGAGTCTCAGTCTTCTTTTCTTCAACCATCAGTAAGAAGTCTGGATATTTCTTGCATTTAAAGTAGAAAACGAAATCACAGCAAGCTTTCCTGAGGTAAAACTAGTACTTCCCATCTGTCAGCTTCAGGTACAGCTATTGTAAGAAGTTCTACAAATGTATCCACCAAAGATATTTAGCTGATTCCAACCTCAGTCCATTAATATCTAGAATGAGAAGCTGTATAAATATAAATGGCAGCCTTTAACCCTAGTGCTGGATGCCTCTTTAACCAGGTTTTGATAACAGTCATCACAAGAATGATCAATACATTTCAAGATCTGAATCTGAGTTAATAAACAATTAAAGACATTTCTAAAAAAACCCACAAACCACAAGCGGATGGCAGCCATCAAACTAGAATACAAGTTGCCTTGGGATGGGTTGTACGTCACCTTCACCAGGGTGCTTTGTCACAGAAGATGTATGAGTCCTCATACGGGAAGCGAAATTCCAAATTACATTGAAGAACATGTCACAGAGTTTCTGATTCTAGACTCCAAAACATAGAGGGTAAGTCAGAAAAAAGAAGGCACTAGGGTTAGTTCCAAAAGGGAGTCTCAACAAGAAGATTAGTATTTTCTCTTGACAGAAGAAAAACCAAATTGAATGGAGGAGGGAGGGAGAGGATTCAGTGCTTCAAACCAAGTCCAAAAATCACTTTCACACCATTAAACCTGACCAAATTGCACTATAATGGCAACGTGAGTCACGTAACCAGCAGAGCAACATGTCCTTTACTGTGTGCAATCAGTGATACATGTAATTGAGGTCCTTTAATAATGTCAAATGCCACTATCTCCAAGACAGAAATGACCAACATTAAAGCAGCACAGACTAGCATTTCACATAATGATTGAGCAGCATAAACTGTGAGCAGTTGGCTCACACAGCAGTGAGTACAGCAGCAGCTGTTCAGCACTAACAGCTCTGCCTCTTCAACAGTGTTCTGAACGCAAATTTACAGATGGCAGTAAACTAAGATAAAAACTGTTCAGGCAAGTAGGAAAAAAGTAATGAAGATGCCCAACTGTCCCCAAAGATAATTATGAATTAAATTACAAAAAAAATTAGGGCAGCGATCCCTTACAGTCCATCTATCATTCCAGACATAGCTATGCCAGGATACTTGTACTGTGACCCCTCCCAAATTCATTATTTGTTTTTAATGGGTATTATACAAAATTATGCGATTAAAGCAGAAGCAGAGGCCCCACAATTGCCTCCATACCTTGTGGGAAATGAGGAAACAAATTCTACGTATCAAGGGCACCAATTAATGTCAACCAGCATTCCTGGAGCAGGCCCAGGACTGAACATGTGCCCCCAGTGCTGCTAAGGGGAAGAGTTGGTGTCAGGATCAGCCTGGTGTGGTCTACTCTACCAGAGGTACCCTGGGACAGCGTTCCCCTCAGAAGGGAGAGGAGATAGAAGCTTCAGTTGGTGCTATCTCTATCAAAGCCCTCTGCCTAACAGACAAAGGAGGCCTAGAGCTGACCTCTAGTAAACCTGAAATTCATGAGCTCACTGAACTTCCCATGGTGACCAGGGAAGAAGTCCTAACAGGGCAAACAATATGCAGACGGTGCCATTTTTACCTTCTTCTGTGGTTCTTTGACTTCTCAGTGCCTCTGGGAGGCCAGGCCTTTGCTTTGACCACCTATCATATTTAGTTTAATTTGCTCCCAACCTATAGTGTGTGTATTTTGTTGGGACTACTTCTCTGAGTGTTTTATTGTTTGGTTTTTTTTCTGTAAAAATTGAGTCTAAAGAACTCGGTTGGAGCAGAAGGGGGGAGTTTACAATGGGCAGGTCCTTTGATGTAGCCTTGTCTTCCCAACACAATCATGGGCTTGAGAACTGAGTAGACATGTCATCATCAACTAGGATGCCAATTAGACAACAGTCCTCATGTCTTTAATTTGCATGAGATTACATTGATAATTTCAAAAGCCAAAGTACAGCTCTTTCATGGGAAAGGTTCTTGAGAAAACCCTCTGCACCCATGGACAGACTTTTGTGTTTATACATGTCTTCAATCTCAAAGCAGATAAACAGTCAGAAGACAAAAGCCTGGAATAAATATGAAAGCAACTACTTCTGAAATAAGGCTTTTGCACTTCACAGACAGTTACTGTGCCATTTAGCTATCATGAAGATTTAAGAATTTCAAAGCCAGTCACTGTTCCTGGGAAGCCAAGGAGGAGTTCCAGAGACTGACAGTATTTTCAGTAATTCCATTCAGCTTATAATTTAAATATATAGGACACAAATTAAACCAACACAAATAACCCTAGATGACATTACAGCTGAAGTCTGAAGCAGCTGTATTAACAATCCTATATTGCCAGTAAAGGGGCCAGTTTCATTCACTAGTTTTGTCTATCTTTCTCTCTCCTCCTCCTTTTCAAGTGGCTATATTAGTGTCGGTGAGTGACCATGCTCTGTTTCTATTCAGTGTTCAGTATTCAACATCATAGCCCAAAACCCAGAGGTAAATCTGGGCCTCCACCGTGATGTTGTCTCATGACACTTGGTAAGTACAGGACTGCATCAGCAGAAAAATGCCACAAGCAGGGCGCCTGCTGCACTCCACACAGCTTCTCTGATTCCTTTCAACAAGCTAATTCCAACATGAAAACACTTTTATAGCCCAAAGCCAAAAACATTATCTCCCTCCTTTGACATTAACACTCCTACTACCACATAGAGCTTAGCAGAGATGTTGGCCAAGGTCAAACGCGTTGGCCAAGGTGTACTACTTCCTAGTAACAATGTGTAATCTGGGTGCCATCTAGAGGTTGCGTTGACGTGCCTGGTCAGAATCACCCTGCACAGAGAAATACATACTCCCTTTAATAAATACAAGCTGCATTCCAGTCTCTTACTGTGCTGCAGGTCAAGCGTCTCACCAACAAATTCCTCGGTGCTGCTTTAGCTCCAGCCAGATAAGGACTGCCCAGCAGATGAAGAGGCAAGGCAGTGAACAGGCATAAAGATTTACTGCATTAAGTAGAAGATAAATACGCAAGATATGTCATTTGTACAATATGATTGCACAAAACTGAAAAGTTCATGGCTCCCTGTATCTTGTATGTGTGGTTTATTTCTTCCATTAAGTTTTACAAACTGCAGTTTGCATCAGAAATATGTATTTATCAATGCAACAACATCAGACAGAACTATTATGAAAACATTTGTAGATTTATTCTCACAAATACATTAAAAACTGATAGCTTATTTCTACCCAAAGAAATCCTACATTTTAGCCAAGGTGCTAACTAAGTAGGTTCCCATTGGAAATGTAAAGGTTAAACTGTATCAATAATTACCATTGTTACTGTTCTGAAATATAAAAAGATCAATTTTTGGTCAACACAACAATATAATATGTCAAATAAAATCTGGAACCTGGACAGCTAAAATTCAGACTCAAGCAACTTCCCTGCTCTTTGAAACTATCTGCATTCATTGCATTGCAATACTCCCTCTGCTGGCAAATTTCAAAGGGAATAATTGCTTCACTGTACTTCTGCCTTCAACACATGGAAAGCTTACATTGACAGAGTTCTAATTATCTTTCATGAAAACAGAGATATATTTTGCTTGCCTTGTAATACCAAGTCAATGCTCTTCCTCCCTCCCTCACACACTTCCTCTACTTTTTTTTAACAGACAAAAGCTCAGGACTGTCCCAGAAGAAAAAAAAATCAGAAGTTACTGTGTTCATATTGAAGATACAGTGTAAAGATATGACCAGGTGACATCACTGCTCCTATGAAACAGGGGAATAAGCCCCAGTGAAAACACTTTTTGTGCTAAAGTGGAAATGAAACTTGGCCACAGGGAAGCTCTTGCCTCAGAGTCACGGAGGCAAATGTACATCTACCTCTGTCTAAGTTTTGCCATTGATCTTTTTCTAATGCAGATGCACTTAGATGAAATTGAAGCTGCCTGGCAGAAGCAACACTCGGCTCTGCACAGACCAAAAATCCCACACAGAAACTATGAATCCTCCTCCAAAGACCGGGCCCGTGCTGAACTCTCGCACTATGCAGCTAGGGGGCTTCAAGTACCAACATCCTTCTACCAGTGGAAGTTTGTATCCTCTTTAAAAGATCATTTTGGCCTGCTAAACGAACACAGCACTCACAGTTAGCTTCCCTTCAGAGTGTTTAAGGACATGCTTGAACGGTTTTCTGAGTGGGAACCTTTAGGATTCCTGATGAAAGAAGTGGAGACTTCTGCTCTAGAAGACCAGGCAGAGTGCTGTGGTGGTTTGTCCCTCCACTGTAAACTTGCTGCAATCACTTTTTGCGAATACACTTTAGCACAGACATATTTGCCTTTTTTAAACTCAATCCTTTTTTTCAGAAGCCATTCTGTTTTCTTGAGTGCCATTGAGAAATTATAGAAAGAATGCTGAATCAGAGGAGTAGAAAGACGGCAAATACTTTAAAGACGGGGCAAACTCCTCTGAAGAAGAAAGCTGTTGGAAAAAAATTCTCAATTAAAGACAAAGAGTGGTCCAAGAAATCCTAAGTGTATGTGTGCACATGTAGCCACCAGACATCCACTGATGTTCAGTGATCAGCAATTCAGTGTTCAAGTATGGGACTGCAATGAAGTTGGAAGTCAAGTGCGAAGTCATGAGATATATGGCTTGTTTATCTTATAATCTAGTCACACAGCCCATTTTTAGAACCATAGGCTTTCTTTATTTATTCAAGAAAATCAGTCTGCAGACAGTTATAATTCTGTTAATTAAAAGAGCACTTTGAAGGAAAGGGCCTATATGAAGCCTGGGAGACACAAGGCAGTGACTGATAGAAAATCCTGCCTTTCTTGACCTCTTCCTACCATCGCTGGAAATATCATCACAATACACTCATTTGCCCAATACATTCATCCGCTGCATCTCTCTCTTCATTGTGTTGTTTGTTTTTGAACTATTATTTCTGTGGTCATGCTGCTCCTTTTTATCAGCCCTGCTGCAATATTACTACACCAAACACCCTTCCTCTGGCACATCATACTGCTGAGTTCCTAGATGCTACAAAGCCCGTGACCTAATTGCACTAAGTGCTGGATAAACACGGTGAGAGTGTCTGCCCCATACTGCTTATGGTCTAATTACATAAGATAAAGGGAGGGAAACAAGGAGAGGGAGGAAGTACTATCTTCATTTTACAGATTGAGAGTAAATGACTCACTCAAGTCATACCAGAGCATCTGTAGCGGAGCCAGGAATTCAACCCTCTCAGCCCCTGCTCATTATTTCTATCTTTTCATTTCTCTGTTGAGTCTAATGCCTCTCTAAGGGTTGAGGTCTCAGAGAGGCCTCAGAGGAGAAAACCTCAAAGGCAGTAAGGAAAGAAACATATAAAGGTATGTATATACATCAGCTGGGGACTCACAGGCCTGACTGAACAGAAATGCACCTAACACATTTGTAGACTCTTTCCTACTGCATTTTAAGAAGGAATGCCTTCAAGGAGAAGGCAGAAGTGAGATAGGCATGAAGGGCAAGATAATAAGTAGGAACAAAGAACAAATATGGACGAAAAGTATAGTACTTTATTTTGCATCATTGGGACAAGTTTAATGGAGCTCTGTGGGACGCTCAGTTAAACAGGCACCCCTATCACAAGACATGAATAATAAAAGCATTATTCTTTCACATGTCTCAGTCTGACTTGCCATTACTAACTGCATGTTCTTGACAGCTTTAAGTAAAGGCTTTGCTAACAAAGTCAGCCTAGCCTTTGATAGTCAGACAAGTTTTTTTCCTCCTGTTCTTGTCATAGTCCTTCATCTTCAGGTTAACTCCTGGTCTGTATCACTCCATGTACATGAAATAGATGAGGACTTCCTCTTCCCAGCTACCCCTACTGACCTTTAGTAGTTGTTTCTTACACAGTTGCCCTGAAGGGTATAACCTGGCCTCTGGACTCTTGCTAATGTTACACAAACAGAAACTCAGCTGACAGGCTTCGTAGCCAAAGGCAGCTCTTACAAGCAGACTGCATCAGATGGGGAGTCAGCAGTAAAATGAGGAACATGGGAAGGTTGATTTTCGGACGTGGGACAAGGACAGGCTAGGGTCCTGAGTTCAGGAAGTGAATTGAATCCAGCATAGCTTTGCATCCTCACGCCTTATTTGAGTTTTGCCTGGCTGGGTGACGTGAGATATTCCAGAGCCAACAATCTGCTCACTCCCTTCCTCCTCTCTCCACAGTGGTTGAGAAATCTTGTCGATGAGCTTTTAAAAGCAGAATAGATCAAATAACATGCCAGTTTCTATGAAATATCAACTTTCAAGAAAAACCTAGCTAGCAACGCCATTGCAGAGCTTGGATTCAGTTGCGTGAAGTTGTGCCATTTGCAAAGACCTTTTTTGCTCACTATGTCCACTTCTCTTCCCACATAACAGAAAGTAGAAGGGCTATTTACAGGTATTTTAACGTCTTCACTATAGACAGAACTGCATCAGCACTAGGCTTGATCTGCAGCTGAAACATGTGTGATCAGCGTGTACTGCTCCTAAACAAGCTCAAACCCTTTTTATGTCCACATGGCATGCTGCAAGGAAGAGCAAGCCTTTCTTGTTGAGTGTCTGCCAGGGTTTCAGAGCTGGACTGAAGCTGAAGTGTACTGCATATTATTACACGTGGGCGCAGGCCATCCAGCTGCTGGGGCTTAGGAAGTCACTCAGGTGCCTTTTTTGGTGTAGCTACTCAGCATCCAGTTTAATGCCTTACTTCTCCTTTGACCTCGGATACCTGATTTCACCTATGTTCCTCCTCCGTAAAACAACGGTAACACCTCCCGACCTCAGAGCTGCACTGTAAATACAAGATTAAGTGACTATGCACAGGGGAATGAAATCTCCTGACTCATGAGATGAATTGAGGTCACATATGCCCTGCCTTATATTTCAAGATCCACAAGGGCTGTACGAACCTGTGACCAAAATGCCCCCTTTGCTCTCTGAGATCCTGTCTATTCTCAGGAACCTTTTATCCCAGAGATGATTTCATGTGATGTCACTTGATTTGATTTAGATACACTAACTCACTACATAGGTGAGTTAGTGGGACAGATTGCCTGGGGATAGCGTGGAGTCACCATCACTTTCTGTCTTTAAGTACAGATTAGATACACATCTGACAGGAATGACACAGGTAGAGCTGATCTCCAGTGGAAGGACAGATTAGAAGACTTTTTTTTGGCTTCTTGTAGCCCTCTAATTCAGCCCACTGCATAGGTGAGTTAGTGTAACTTTTGCCACAAGACTCGTGCCCCATTCACGTAAATGGTTTCCAGGAATTTTCTGACACTCCCAACGGTACATAGGGCAAAAACAATAGATACAGTAGTTACAGTGGCATGGGGAACCTGAGCTTGGCACAGGTAAGGCCTCAGCTGGAAGATACAAGAAAGCTTGAAGTGTATCCTACATCAGAATGCACGGAGCAAGTGGCAATAGTCAAAAGAAGAACAAGAACGATCTAGGACAAATAAGCTACAGGGAAAGACTGAAAGTACAGTGTGTACTTCAGAGAGAGAATACAATGTGGAAACAGCCTTTAACTACTGATACAAGGTAGTAATCTCTCCAAATACGTGACAGATAAGACATGACTTAAGGGATTTAAATTGAAGCAGAGAAGACTGAAGTTAGAGAAAATCAATAAACCATCAACAGTATGGATAATGAAAAACTGGGACAGATTGCCTGGGGATAGCGTGGAGTCACCATCACTTTCTGTCTTTAAGTACAGATTAGATACACATCTGACAGGAATGACACAGGTAGAGCTGATCTCCAGTGGAAGGACAGATTAGAAGACTTTTTTTTGGCTTCTTGTAGCCCTCTAATTCAGTAATTATTAACTTGCAGATGCTTATTCAGTTATTTTACTGTGATACACAGGCCCAGGGGGATACGCCACTATAACAGAGGTGACACAGAAGAGCAGTCATAAGCAAAGAACTCCTGTAGAAATCCAGATCTACAAGCAACCTACATTGCTCTCTGCAACTGCAGGCAACCACATATTAGGTGCAGAGCTCAGAAAGGGCCCAAGAATGTCCACTGAAGAGATGAGAAGTCTAGAAAGCATGACATACAAGAAAAGACTGAAAGACCCAGACCCATTGCTTAGCCTGGAAAAGACCTCACACTGCAAACCGGCACATACTACCCAGTCCTTATAACTTAAGTTTTTTATTTAAAGCCTCAAAACTGCAAGATGATAAAGAAGACAGCAAAAGGTACAGAAGTTCTCCTTCTCCTAGGTCCTTTGGCACATCCATCTAGGCACACCTGCCCTACAATCCAAGCTGTGCCTCTTTCTCATGGGAAAATGGATAGTATGGTGAAGATTCTGCCACTGGCAGAGAGCATCATATATCCCTAAATTGGATCACAAATAGTATCTGTTTAGTTTTTCAGATGGAGGAATTGCTCCTTGGTCTGTCATACCTTTTTATTACGAGGCAGATTCTAGAACTGCAGCTGAAGTGTTCATTTCAGCTTCCCTAAACTTTAGCAATGAAGCAGTAATCTATTTTTTTTAAACAGAAGGAGCAGAAACTGCTGCCCCTAAAAAAGTGTTAACTTCAAGAGCATGTCACTCATTAGTTCAGTAGGAAGGATCTGGCTTTCCGTATTGTAAGGTTAGAGAGAGGGCTGGAGGAGGTGAGAAAAGCTGCAATAAATCATCAGATACAATTTCTCCAACTTGGAAATACGTGGAAAGGAGGAAATGGTCTTGCAGAAGAAAATCCAGGGCAGCAGGATCATGAGCAGGAGGCAGGAGTAGGTGTGGTTATATCAAGTCATTCATTCCTCAACTGTTCCCAGGCTCCCAAACTGCCCTGTGTATCTACCTAGATATTAGCAAATTATTCCATGCGGTAGGGAATACGCAGTCAGAGGGGAGCAAGATCCAGTCACTCGATCCATACTACAATTCCTCAGCTAGCCAGTGCTAACTTGAATACACAGAAAGATTTAGAAGTGTATCAGTTCAGAGATGAGGATTTTAACCGAAATCCAGCTTTCAGCTTGCAGCACTGTAGAATCAGGAATACAGTAACCATAGCCTCCTACCTAGTGATTTGGCTTGCCACATCACCAGGTCAAAATAAAATCTTGCAAAAGTTGTGTCTCATTTGATACCATCTTAAGGTCAGTTCAAGAAAAATGGCACACAGACCTGTATGAACATCCAAAAAGCTGTAAACTTTAGTTAACAAAACAGATCTTGACTTTGCTCTTAACCACAAAGTTCAAGTGACATTTAAAAGGAAACAAAAATATGCAAATCATACATTTTCAAGTCTTTGAAGATCCTGCTGGCATCACTCCAGGTCACAGTATTTCTCAGTACAGTTCATTTCTCTTCAGTCAGCCTTTTCACTTGCTTCAATGCTGAATATGCAAAGAGCACCAGATATTTTTAACCTCAACAATTTTTTCATTACCTGTCAGGAACAGCACTAATAACAGGCATATTCAATTGTTCAGGACAGCCTAAACATTTAATTATATTATGGCAGCTAATCACAAATAATTGCCTTAGGGAAGACAGGGCAGCTGCGAGGGAATGCAGCTTTCCTCTTCAGCTCATGGCACAGAATTCAGCAAGGACAAAGCAAGCAGCACAGGGAGAAATGTCTTAAAACCACTCACAAAGCCTATTTCCTCGTAGTCTTTTAGAGACAGACTACTTCAGCTTGCTTCTGTGCAGCCCAGTGATGATTATCTTGTTAGAAAAGAGCCCAATTCCACATAGACTGTGCTTTGGGTTCTCTTACTCTACTATCACTTCTGCTAACAACTGTCCTCTTCTCGGATCTGGCTCCATCAAGTTTCCTTATCATTGTTTCCTTTCTCCCCAACCCTGTTATTACCTTACAAAAATGGCTAGTTCCACTGATCTGTCAGAGAGAAACCAAGTAGAGGGTGATTGTCGGAATCAAGGATGTTGTTCATATCATATGTCTTTTAATGAAAAAGAAAGAAATACAACCAACCGACCAACCAACCAAAACACCAAAAAAAAAGAAGGAAAAAAGAAGAAAGTTACTGATTCTCCTTTCTTCTGCCACTCTGCAGAAGTAGGAAGTTTAGGCTAAAAAAGAGCAGAATACTGTGAACAGAAAAAAGAGCAGAATACTGTGGACAGAGATATGTTACAGCAGATCTTATTTCACAGGTACCTCAGATATGGACGCAAATCTATGATGCCCAATGGCTTCTCCCCTCCTTATATGTTATTATTTAGGATCTCTATTTATAGATATCTATATAAATCTGACACTTCATCACACAACTATTATATTCCAAAGTACAACAGCTATGGAGCTATGGATGCTTCCACAGATCTTAGCTCTTACAGAAATGAGCTCTGTTCCTATGTGTTATAAAGGGTTAAGAGTTTCTTCAGGCAGCAGACAGCCTCCTTTACTACAAAGTTCAAAACTCCGTTAATAACATTATTTGTCTGCCAGCTCTTTTCGTAGAAGCCTCCATCCAGCACAGCAATACACCAAAACCAGTGTAGACACCGCTTTCACAATTTTAAGACCTCACCAAATGCCTTCACGTAATATTTAAGTCTTGCAAAAGACAAAAGACAAAAGTCACAGTACATAACACCACATAGCCAACACCTTCATTCCAGAGAGGACAAGTGTTCAAGTACTGCAGCAAGTACTGCACTATAACCTGAGGACTGCAACTTAGTCTAGAGTTAGGACTCTGTATAAGCAACAGACCCATAATTTGAATGGTCTGGTCTCAGGTGCCCTTGTTTAGTTTTCTGTCCCTCTTTCCCAGTCACTTTGCAATCAACAGCCTACCTGGAAGTTCCTGACTCTCCTGTGTTTTGTATTTGAAGTGTCAGGACATCTCAGTTGCCAGCCCAAGTGCTGCCTCCCCATAGCTGGTGCAGATGACACTGGGCTGTGACAAGATGGCATGAATTGATTTTGCTTCTCTTGGTCATATTTTGTTGTGAGGGCAGGGGATTTTTTCTGTCCCCAGCAGTACCATTGATTACAGTAATTATCATTTCTTATCTTCCAGGTTTTACTACTGCCGCTCCAGCTCTCCCACTGCTTTGTCAGAACTGAAATAAACCTGGGGCAAGTTTTGTGCAGCAGTCTCTCCATCTGAGATCCCAGCTCCACTGCCTGGGCCAGAGTCAAGGTATCAAGTTGCATCAACAGCTTCTCCCGAATTCGCCAGTCTGCTGCTTTGTCAATTAGCTGATCCAGGATTAGCTTTTCCTGCCAACAGCCAAAAGCACAGAGTGATGCCAATTCTTGTAGTGCCAAAGCAAAGGCTGTAAAAGTTTCACCTGGCAGTTGTGCCCGCTGCCTGAACTGGAACCTCTGTAATACCACACTCTGTCTGGGCTTAATGTGCCCTGAGAGCTTCTTCATTGCTTCTTCAAAGGAGGCAACTGAAACCAGGGTTGTAAAAATCCTCTGATCTTTCACATCCAAAGACTGGAGAACAATCCTCAGGGAGTCTTCAGGTTTCACTCATCTGTATCAGCCAAATCTCACAATCAGTCACTGACACCAGGGGCCTGAGAGATTCCACAGTTCCAGCAATACGTAAGGTGTAAACCAGAGGCAAGATGCAACTGGAACTCCCCAGTCTTCACTGTCACTGCTGTGTAGGTCCACCGGTATTCCCACTACCTCTGAACAAGAGCATAGAGGCACATCACAAACGCTTTGCCTCTTGTCACGGGAAGCAAATTGTTGTCACCCAAAAGACTCCTGCCTTCCAGCCCAGGTTGTCTGGCTGGGCAGGAAATACAGCGCTCCTCCCATGCAGGCAGCGAGGGTGGGGGCCAGTGAGCATGAGAGGAGAAAACAGAATGGGAACGAAACAAGAAGATGAGATGAAAAGACTGCCTCTCCTGCTAGGAAGCTTTTGTTGCACGTCCGAACACCCTAAACTAAAGTTTGTCAAATGTTTAATGGGAATCAAATGCAAAATCCAGGTTTAATGGTTTTACACACATTGCTCACAATAATAAACAGCACAATCTTCACCAGCAAAACAATCCCCACATGCCACCAAGACATATGTAGAAAGTGAGCAGGACTACAGCGGCAATGAGATGATGCTGAAAGTCAAGGCTGACCTGTGTTTGCCTTCATAGATGCAGGCTGTCAGCTCTTTATTTTTCAATGTCTAACAATCACGTCTAAGAATGGCAACCACCTGTGCCAGAGCCTATTGATCTGTTCAAAAGCAGCACTATTTCACTAGCATTTTACGGAGACAAGTCCTACCGGCATATAAGAGCAGCAGAACTCTAGAAAGATCTTTGTAAGAGCAACTTTTCTTCTCAGGGCTGGAGTCTGCAGCTGCCTCCATTTTCCACGATCACGTAGCAGGTACAACTGGAAACACAGCACCTCAAAAGTGTGTTGTTGAAAAGATAACGAAAAAGGAGGAGGAGATGTCTTGCTTGCCCTGCACGTTTGTGAATATGTATGGTACTAAGAAACAATTTTTAGCCCTTTTTCATATTTTGGTGGGTGTCTGGTGTATCCCAGCCAAAGAGATCAGAGGGGTCTATGAATCCCACCCTGTAATCAGGAAGGGTTAAGCGGTTCTCTAGAGCACATCTCTATACAGGCCAAGATAATCAGAATTTTAAGGTACTCTTTCTCAATGAACTAGCCAACTCCATTAGTTCAGGAGTACTGATCATATTTTTACTAACAGTATCATAAAGCACTTTCTTTGGCCAAAAAAAAATCCTGAACAACACTGGAGAAGCTCACGAATTTACCTACACCTGCTCACTGCTTTACCATTTCTCTTTCACAGGGACATACTAGCTGTTTCACTAAAGGCTTGGTCACACAAGCTTGAGTGGAGCTGGAATGCTGAATTACTCAACAGCTTTTGCATTTTTCAAAGACTTGAACTTTAAGAGGTTTAAAAAGTATTGTCCCAACAATTTAATAAAGGAGGATTTAGGTTAAAATTAATCTGGAGCGTCTCAGCCCCATTTTTAGCAATAAGATTTACTGTACAGAGATTAAGGACACAGATTTTTGTTATTTTTGTAAGAGAACCCTAAATTTTACCCCACGGGCATAATTTTTCTGCCACTCAAAATTCTCAGTGTCCACTGTTTTTACAAGATTGCCAATTTATTTACAGGGTCAGCTGACTTGAAGGTATTAAGCTAAGTGAAAAAAGGAGATGAAAGTGAACTTCCTGAAAAAATATGCAAAATTTAAAATACCAGAGCGCCTTGAACTGCTTTGCTCAGAACACTCCAGTGTACAGTTAGGCTGTAGTCACCAGATATAAAGCATAGCAAATGGCTGGCAAAGGGCAGGAGGAGTCTGCCCAGTGGAGGCAAAACACGCAACTCAAGTGCTGCACCTGCCTTTCTTTTGCAGGGGTGCTGCCACAGGAAACGCTGAGGAAAGATGCAGAGGACTACTCTTCTGTAGCACAACAGTTTGGGAAGGCCACTGAGGCTAGAACTAACCTGGCAGGATGTGGTTTTAATGCAGTTGAACATGGGTTTAAATTATTCATCAGTAGTCTGTGTGCTGGTTTACTTCCTTACTTCTATTTAATTAATGGAGCTCTAATTAAAAAATGAATGTTGTCAAAAGCTAGCAAACAAAAAAGACATGGGAAGAGCTGGTCTGTAGTTAACATACACAAAACCAATGACAATCACTTCATTCAGTGCATGGATGGGCAAAAAAAGAATAAATATAAGTGCAAAGCCTTTTGTCTGAATTCCTGTGAAGTAAAACTCTAAATAGCTCTTTGTTAGAGCTGGACAAAACCACCAGTGAAATACACTGGCAATATCAGATAATGTTAATAGATTGTGAAGTTTCAGCAGCATAACTAATTTTTTAAGTATTTTCCTTAAGTGGAAACTGCTATTCACGCACATTGGAGGGATTTGAAGAAACGTTTCCTTCCCTAAAAGATGAGATGACCTAGAAGAATAGTTGTGCAGAAGGAGGCAGAGGGGATGGACTCTGAATCCTATTGTTACAAATCTACTTCTGGATCAAATGAAACAGCCTTTAACATATCAAGCATCTTCATACCATGCTTCATGTCATCCCTAGGTCAGTGCTCCCCTTATCACATAGAGAAAGGGAGCTCAGAGACACTGTGATTTGCTCCTGACAATAAATGAGACAAAGCCAGGACGAGGAGTTAGGGCTTCAGTATCCCATGCCCCTTTCTTCAGCGGCTCATTAACATTGTAGCCTCGTGGCAGCTTTACTTCTGGAAACAAACATACTAGTCAAAAGCTATTGCCACCCCAGCTCTTGATAACCAGCCCTATATTTAACAACAACCCTACTGAAAAGACTTCTCTGACTGAAGAAGACCCTGAGCTAAAAATTGTTGGCAGCTGTCAGAATGCTCAGGAGCAGCCTCACTATGTGTTTGCTGTATTTTTATACTTTTTCCTGGACATCTTATTTTGATCGCTTACAGAGACAGGATATTGAGCTAAGCAGAACAGACTACAGATCCATCTGGCCACTGTGGCCATTCTTACCTTCTCACTTCACAAAGAAGGAAACAAGTCCAAACAGGATGATGCCAAAAAGAAACCTCCTTCATGAAATTTCAAGATGAATTTTTAAACATAGAGGCCTGCCTCCTTTGGAAAACTTGCCTATAAAAATCAGCATACAAAGCCTTTTGCTGTGAACTATGGAAAGCCAAATAAAGTAATCAGGTTGGGTGAAGAGCAAATACACTGCACAGTGACCTTGTGTGTTTAAATTAGAACTGCAGCAGCTCTTCAAGTCAAGAGCTCTTACCCTCTACAATGTAGTGGGTCAAACACATGCCATCTGACCTGGGTCTAATATGACTACTAATAATTGGACATACTGGGGATCTTCAGAAAGACTGTTCTGCACACACAGAGTGTGTTGTGCTCCTTAAGTGTCTAAGTGACTCTTCAAGAGATCATGCCAG
>NW_009647512.1:1809785-1825695 GCF_000708025.1 Charadrius vociferus | reverse complement strand
TCACAGCTGGAGAAGCTGCTCTTACAGTAGCAGTTTGCTCCCAGCACCCACTTTCCCAGGAGCCATCAGCCCATCACCTGACAGAGGAATACCAGAATACCTGGCCAGAAACAGAAAGGTCATAGCAGGCAGCTGCTGGGACAACTGGGAGTGGACAGATTAACTGACCTGTCATGCCAGACACACCCTCCAACTGTACTCAGACACCCCTCATTTAAAAAGCCAATGCTTTTGTTTCTTTCTTGACTTCAACTATGAAATATTTTCAAGTTAGAGCGTTTATGTGGATTAGCTATAAGGGGTTCGTATTTTCTCATGAAGCCACCCAAAATGCCTAGTAGAACATTTCATTATGACTTAGCTGTTAGGAAGTTTGCTCTTTTTCAAGGTGTCAATGATCTTCCTGAGAGTTCTGCATTCAAAGTCCACAGGAATGTCAGGGTATTTGCCAAGGAAAAGCAGAGCACCTTGCCTGCTATTTAAATTAGGAGAAAACAAATGTGCACATGTGCCCATGGCTTCTTTAGAGACAGGAGTTCAGTAAAGGAGACATTTCTATGAGCCCCAAAACAGCATCTGCCCTGGTGATTTACAGGGAACAAGGAGAAAGGGAAAGAAGATACATTCAGCCAAACTATAGAGAGCTCCTTCAGAAAACCATCCTTCTAAGAGTTGTGCCTGTGAGGTAGGCAAGGTACGTCAATAAGGCATAGCCAGTGATTGTGCAGGTTCTGCTCCATGTCATCCAGTGTCGACAGAAAAGAAAGCCCTGGGTGTGCTCGGTGTTCACTTGCGCGGGCAGGATGCCACTTATACAGGAAACTGTTAATCCTACTGATACAAGTGATAATACTCCCCACAATTCACAGAGGCATACCATTGCCAACAACTCTTCAGTGTTAGGAGCAACATTGTGAGTCAAGAGAAATGGCGTTAGCATTCAGGACGCTTATCTAGCCTCTACTCATTAACAGTACAACACAGACAAAGTATAAAGAGCTGGCTACACCCTAAGCTTCCATTTATTCTGGCTTCACTGTTAAGACATGACTAAACCACATCATGCCCCATCATGATAAGAACCCTGGTGGGACAGAAATATGCAAAAGAACTTTGGGTAAGATTAAAAGTGATGCACAAATACCATTCTGAAACTTCTCATCTACAAACCATGATACCACAAGACAAACCCGAGCAGGCAGATGTTTCTGCTTTCCATCACACTCCAAACTCCGCTGACTTGGGAATATAAACAACCTTATTATATTGCAAAGACGACAAAACCCCCAGCTTGAATGGCAAATATGATGCTTTAGTCAAGTCCTTGCTTTCTGTAACTATTACTTTGCTGTGCATTGGTGTTACTGAACATGAGTTTTCAACGCTAATTACAGCTGCCTTGCATAAGAGGCATCTTCTCTGTCATTGCCCACCCACTTCTCAGAGACTGCCTGTGCTACTGCTCTGAGGTGTGACTGCACACTTGCTCACGTACCAGGAGACATCACACTTGAACTAGAAATACCAGAAACACACAAAAGTGCATTACTTCAAATACTTGCTGTCACTGATTAAAACCAAGAACACTGCTGTTTCTTCGCACTCTCTGTAAATAAGATGCTAGGATTTTGTAAGTTTGTGACAGAAAATTGAAGAACAAAACCTTTTCTTCTTTTCTTCAAATTCTGACCATATTAAACAAGGCTCATGCCTATAACACGATCAGGCAAGGGCAAGTTATATAGTCTCTGGATGTCCTATTGGCTGAAAACCACATACCAGGTTGTACATCCACAGGACTTGGTGGACATGGAAATTTTCACATGGATATGTTTATCACTGCACATTTCACTAATAAATCTGCACTACTTTTCAAATTCATGTCATCTCTCCTCTTTCATCATCCTCTTTATTTCACCTGCCTTCCCCATCTCAGCAAATTCATTTTGGGAGATGGATTTAAATGCCATTTGCAGTTTGTCACAGTTTGTATCCTCAGTCCCTGTAGTTGTAAACTGCACATTTCCACAGGCTGGCCTTAGTGTGGGCAGCATTTCTCCAGTTCTGCCGCAGTGCTCCCAGACATATTATGCAGCCTCACCACTATAGAAGTCTATCCTTCAAGCTGGTTGGCTGTGGAGCATGCTCTTCACTCTGACAACTATTGAGGGACATTTGGATCTCAATGGCTTAGCAATACACCGCTGAAATAATCCTGACCACATCTCCTGGCCTTTTGTCTTCTGCAGGACAGCACCAAGGCACCAAAGTTTCTGAGACATTGCCCATCAACTACTCAATAATTATAGAAGCCAGTATACGGGGTTTGCATCAGCTAAGCCTGTTATTTTAAAAGGAATGTCTCTTCACCTCTGCACTCAGTGTTGGGTAGCCTCAGGGAAGACGGATTCAGTGCCAAATCCCATCACATCTAGCGAGCACTCATATATGTTTCACAGCAATGGAGAACAAGATCATGCTCTCCTGTCAGTTTCTGTTCCAGGGTACAGCGCATTGTATTTGTGAGATCATTGCCTTCACAATCCATTCCCAACCAACACTGTTAATGTTATGTATCCTTGCTCAGGCGTTAAAAAGATCATCACTGTAAATAGTGTCAGGATTTCAAGTGACTCGTAATAGCAACAGAGAAGTCTCAGACAGTAATAATTAAGAGTCTGATTTGCCGTGAGGCCAAATTCTCCCTCTATTAGACATTAGCTGAAAGAATTACCACCCTGCAGTTTATTGTGGCTTCCAGTAATGTTCCAGATGGCAGAGAGCTGGGCAGCCTGTTGTATCAGTTCATACCAGGATCTACAATTAGACAAACTTTTTCTATCAGTGCAACTTTGAGGTCAGTTATACTTTGTGATTACCAAACAAAAAGTCTTGTACAGCCAAAGTTTGTTTCTGTGTTGATTACTTTCAAAGCTTGACAAACATCTCCCTTCTATTCATGGAAGGCAGAAAAATGCATGAGGCTTCTTTTGGATGCCATACTTAAGTTATTACAAATATTCCCCTGTTACAGATTTAAGCCTTCAGAAACAGAGCTGTGGGTTTTCAGAGATGCTCATTTTAAGATTCTTAGCAAGCAGATCTGTCCTTCCAAAGTAGTTAATTCTCTGAGAAGTGCTGAAATCTCTACAGTGAAAGAATAATACAATATCTACAAACCAGTATCAAGGTTTTCCTCTTTTTAAATGGTAAACTGACCCCAAAAAATTCTCTGAGGTATGTAATTCCTCTGCTTATGGCATAGAATAAGTTTCCAACGGCTGCTTTTCCCATTCATTGCTTGGCTGAACTCAACAGCCAAGGAGTGAAGTACTTGCCATATTTTGGGAATGCAACATTTATCCAGTCCCTCCAGGTTTAGTCAGGCACAGAAGTATCTGGGTTACCCGAGCCAGCCATGACACAGATCTACCTGCAGGTTTCCTTGAGAAAGACAGATACCTAAGTGGCTGTGAACTGTGAAACCTCAGTGGTATTGGAACATAAATCAGAAAAAACAATGACTTAAAGGAGAAAAAACTCAGATCAGCCAGACAAAATGGACAAAACCAAAGGGGCTGTAGATGAAGTTTCCCATACCCAGTGTCCTTGAAGGACAAGTCCTTTCTTTAGGCTTTTTCTCAGCCCAGCAACCTGAAACACTGCCAGGGTTATAGTAAACCCACACAAAGGTTTTTCTAGGAACCACTGTGTATTTTCTGTCATCTCTTAGGTACAGTGGTTTGTCTGCTAGTTGCTCTCCCAGTCCCTGCCATGCCGCAGGTTTCTACTGGCTGTATCTCAGTCTTTGCAGTCAGTCTCCATCCTTCCCCTCAGCTGCACACATGCACTCTTTGCTCCAGCTGTCTACCTAACCCAAAATGTAGAGCTCCACTCCTGCTGCTCAGCCACAGCCTTTTCATCGAAGAGAGGAAGACATACAACATACTATAAACAAAAGAATAAACCAGCTGTCAGAGAGCCCTTTTCAGTAAACTAAATAGAAGGTTGTTGCAACTCTGAGTTCACATGCTAACCACACCTTGGTTCAATCTAGCCAGGCACAGACATTGGAAAACATGAAGTGAACATCTCATAGCACAGCACTGTGACATCCAACCTTTCCGCCACACGCAAGGAAGAAGGCCACACAGCCAGAAATCAGAATATGAGATAAGAATGTGACTCTGCCATACATCCTGCTGAGCTCAGCAATGTACTTCTTAATCCAGAGTAGAATTTAAAGACATTAGGAAGCAAAAAACTGCTCCCCTTTCAGCAGTACTTACATAAAAGGTCTCCAAAACAGGACCCTCAATTTCACGTGGCAAAAATGTGTCCAGGCACTGGAGCAGGGAGGCTACCTCTGCCATAGCACTGTCTCTACTAGAGCTGAGACGCCTGTCTACCTGAAGAAACAACACTGAGATTTTGAAGAAAGGAGGGGATGTCTGGATTAAACAGAAGAGGAAGACATCTGGGGCCCTATGGAGCAGGAAATGAGTATCTGCAAGTATTCAGGAAATAAAAGGAACCAGGTGCTTCAAGAATTTTGTCACAGGTTTCCCCCAATGAGGTTTGTCTAGCTTGGCCAGAAAGCATAAACTTTGCCTTTCAGAGTGGTGTATGGAAAGCAAGATATCACAAAGCAGTTTGATTTGCCCTCTCAGCACATACATCGTGCATTCAAGTGAAGGAAGATGATGTTGCTAACAACCTATAGCATTGAAACAGGTCCTATAGGATCAACTGAAAAGGCCTTCTTCTAATCACATACCTCACTAAGCATCAACATTAGGAAAGGGGGGGAAATTGCACGTGGGATTTCCTACAGCACAGGCAAACATACTATTAAAGCTTCCACTGCAGAACCACACATCAATATTGGCGTGTAAAATAAAGATAACAAGATTAAAAATAAATTTAGGTTCACATAAAATTAACAAAAGCAGATTTGGAGAAGACTGGCATTGTACCTGGATCTCAGTAAACACTGGGAGCTGCAATAGTACCTGTCAAGCTCACAGAGCTGACTCTCCACTTTGCATTTCACAAGTCCCTTATACTGGTGACTACAGCTCACCAGGGGCAATGTTCAGCTCTTAAGGAAAGTGGTGGTATTTAATGAAGGATGTACTGACGGGTACATATAGAGAGTAATATATATATAAAAAAAAAAATTCAGATTTAAAAATATAAATTGTGCATCTTAGCAAAGTTATGAACTCTGGGGCTATAGGACAGACACAATGATTGTGATATTCACTAGAGAAGCAGTAACACTAAGAACATGACACCATAGTAGGATGCATTTCTGCAGTCCGACAAGGCTTTTCATATAAGATGTCTCAAAGCATTTAATATGAATGACCTAAACCTCCTGGAAATGCTTCCCACATTGACAGCATAAGAGGAGGTCAGTTCTGTTGGTTATAGACCAGAAACTCCTGCATTACTATAAATCCAGAAGCTGCTACATGACCATATCAGTGCAATAGTCTGAACTGAAAACCCATCAACTGTATCAACTATTTTACAATTGCATGGATTCCATCAGTTTCAAGACTGTAAATATATGGGACTAGCTCCCAGGAGTGTTATAATGCCATGAAGACCTGCATCTGTTAAATGGTTTATCTGCTTAATGAAGTTACTCAGAATGGTATCACTGCATCAAACAAAGGTGGCAGGAACAACCCTTCACATGGAATCCGCCTTTCTCTTGTCCTTTAATAAGAGTAAGCAACTAATGGATCAGGACCAGGGAGTATAAGAGCTTATGCCAGTAACTGCTGCTGAGGAAGAGTTGTATTAATCCAATTCCTACCTCTGTAGGTAAAGAAGATTATTCTTCCAGTTCTTCTTCAGTGGCTGCTGGACCCAGTGTGCCAAGTGGTCATTAAACACCTCAGAGAGAGAGCCAGTATGGCAAACTTGATGCAAATGATGGCCCTAGCAAAACAATCCTCTTTTCACCAGCTGCGTTTCATTGAGGTATCACAAAAACATGCTGCTTGCTAGAAAGGCTCTCTGATGAGGCAGGCAGGCTGTGGTTCCAACAGTCTTACCTAAAAGCTTTTAGAAAATCCTGTTCATTACTCATCAGGCATATCACAGTTTCTGAAGTGAGTACTTCTTACAAAAAGTGTGAATCAGCAGTACCGGGGATAGGTGAAAGACCTCCTGGGTTTGGGAGGAGCCCCTTCTTTTACTTCTTTAAAATGAAAAAAGAATCATGAGGTAATTGCTTGGGGCTTCTTTTTACCAGTGACCCTTGCACAATTTTATGGAGATGTCCAATAGAAATGTATATGGTGTTAGGATCACTTAACTTCAGGTGAGGCAAATTTTCAGACTGGTTACCATACAGTGGAATTTGCACCAAGTTTGCAGCACTGAACTAGGTACAAGTGAAGCCTTGCACTCTGAAATGACATGCACATTTTCCTGTGTCCTAATTGCCACTTTTACCCCTGCCCTCTTTTATTTTCATTAGTCACAGGAATATATGGCTTCTTTCCAAAGCAGAATGCTCTGTCTGCTTCACTCAACTCTGTACCAAGCTGAGATAAACAATGTTGTGACTTAACTTCTCCTCTGGGACCCAAGACAATTTAAAGAATGCAAATTCAGTTGGACTTGGCCAGATTTCCATCATTACTTTGGCTTGCTACATGTTATGCCACAATGCTTCTATCTGTAACATGAACATAGGGTGGGTGTGAATCCATTCGTATTCACTGTCATTTGATATAAAAGGGTAAAAGAGAGATAATAGTTTTTTTAAAAGACCTAACCACTGCTCGATGTGTTCCCAGGATTTCCTGAATATCCTTGCCTCTTTTTTTCATTGTATGTATGTACTTGGTTCTCCCATATCACTTCAAGTGTTGAAAAGCTGAGAAAAAATCTGACCATGAAGCAATGGTAGTGCAACCCTCATTGCAGCTGCAATAAGACCATAACATTGGAATATTGGGATATGATTTTAACATTTAAATGCCAAAAGCTGCTCATAGGGGGAAACATCTAAGATGTGCTTGTGCTGGTATTTGATGAATGACAATTGTTTGGGGGTAAACTTGAAGTTCTTCCTGTTATTTTTTCATGAGTTAAAATAAAGACAGAAGAGCTTCATTTTTCAGCCTTAATGAGTATCCCATTATAGAAAAGCAGAGACAGAGAAACCAATATTGCTTTCACACTCTACAGTCCAACAGTGTATTTCAGGTTTTCCCAGGAAAAAAAACCTGCAGCATCAAAAGAGAAAGAAAGAAAAAGAGAAAGAGAAAGAAAAAGAAAGATACAGAGAAAGAGGAAAAAAAAGAGAAAAAGAGAAAAGGGAGAGGGGAAGGTAGATAGCTATGTGATATTTTCAAGGTTACAGCGTGAGAGACAGCAGTTAAACTCAAAAATATGATATTCAAATCAAGATTAGTATCAAGATTCTCAAGATCAATACCAATATTAACACACCTGACCACAGCTGGCCACTACTGCAGGACCAGTTCTGGTGTGAGTGTGATCAACAGTACATTTAGCTCCCACTTGAAGTCAAAGATATAAGCACAGAATTTGTGCTTTCAACTTTATCTGCTGTGGTGTAAAACAAGCATGGGGAATTAAGATAAAACTGAAAGTTTGTTAATTTCCACAGATGTTGGATTTTTGAACAAGGCCTTGCTATAACGTTCTTGCTAGAGCTCCCAGAAGATGACAAGACATGTGGAATGTATCCTGCAACATTTCACTTCAAAGCTCTAGTATCAGAAGTTTCACATAACTGAAATGTATGGGTTTATTCTTTTCATTTGAGAAAAAAATCTTAACTGTGCAACAAGCCAGCAGTTGGAGAGATGAAACACATTTTCTGTAGTGCACCAAATCCAAGTACATTCCATTTATTCCCAGTGCAGCCTAAGTCAGAGGCCAAAGGCAATCGTCAGGCTTGGAAAAAGCTGATGACTGATGTGTACATGGGGATTTGTGTCTCCAAAGTGATCAGAGACCAATACCTTTCCTTTCCGTCTTCATGACAAACAATATCATTATGCAATAGTGATGAGCCCAGGGAGCAAGGCTTACTCTTTCGACAACCACACATGAGGAGCTGGTTAACTTCTTTGGCTGGAGCAAAACTAGAAAGGCTTCAAGAACATCTCTATTTCCCGAGTATTGGGAATCCTGAAGTCAAGACTGAGCTTTGCAGAAAACTTTAGTGGATCCACTGCTAAGTGCCTAATGCTTGCTGCTGCTGGGGAGGGCATGGTTGAGGAAAAGGAGAGAATTGGACCCTCACACTATGTGAGCTGAAGGAAGTTACCTTTCTCAAGCAATCTTGAAAGCTCCACCAAATTAAGTATTGCGAGACAGCACTGAGCTTTAAGTTGTGACTGCTTGGGAAAAAAGTCCTTGAGAATCAAGAGTATGTAAGACTTCTCATCCCTATGAGTAACTGGATAACTATTATTTCGTCTCCTATTAAAAAAGAAAAAAAAGCCTGGCACCGCATTATAAAGATAGACTGAAAACATGTGCTGACTTGGCATTTAGTTGTGTCATACAAATTTTAAGCCACAACAATGCAAACACAGAAAAAATTTGGATACTACTCAGCAATAACAGGGAACATTGCCAAATCAATTAGTGCCCTCATAATAATTAATCAGGACAGCTCACTGAGGGAAGCACGTCTAATTTATGGAACCCTTGTATAATAATCCAACGTAAGTTACTGTACTGAATCCACAACACTAACCAAATCCATCATGAACTTTACAAATCATGCCACACTATACATTTAGACATATACACTTGTATAAATTTACTTAAACCAATGTATATATTTACTTCAGAATTAGTTTACAGGAATATTAGTTTTTTCACACTGCATTTCCCAATCTCTCTCAAAAGTATTGTATCCCAAGGTGCATGCTAACATTTAAATCCCTGTCAAAAAAGGGAAACTGAAATACTTTTTCCTTTTCAAAGGACACTGGATGAGACTCTGTTAGCTCTCCTTGGATTTTTTTTTGCATAAAGTCCTTGTATTTCAGCCTTTTCAGGATGAAGTCTGTGATGCAGAATGCAGCTTCCTATTTTGATAGCATCACCAAACAATGAGCATTGCATGCATTTATTACATCTTGGTTTCTCTTCTACTAGAATAGCGACTTACCCTTACTGACACCGCTTTTTTAAGGACCTTCAGACACAATATCAAGTTGTCAGACAGAAATACTTTTCAAGAAATGTCAGAGACAAAATCTGATCCTTAGCACAAATGTGGAAGACCTGCAGTGCATCTGTCTGGCAAATAATACTCTTTAAAGTGTCTCTACATTCTTGCTGCCACTGCTTCAAACAAAGGCACATTAGGCCATATTTTTTGCTGCTACAAATTACCACAGCTTCTCTGAAACTCTGAACATCTAAAGCTGGAGTGTGCCCTGCCCATTGCCTTTAAGCAGTTTTATCCACATTGCATATGCAAACCCACCCATTTTTTATAAACAACACACAACTGCATGGCGCCCACAAACTCTTTTCCCAAAGTCTCTGCCTCTAAATCTCTCATGCAAGTAGCCCTGAATCATGGCAAGTGCCCTCCAGGAGTTTCAGCATGCGATTTTTAGTCAAAAACTACAGAGCCTCTGAACCAGAGATTCATCATAGGAGGACTTGTGATTAATGGAAGATTTTATGCTGAAAGAGAAAATCCTACATAGGTACCTCATGTTTACATTCAGGCAGGTTGCCCCATGGTAATCTTAAACCTCATACAAGATTCACTGGGTGTGGTTTTCCAGTGAGCAGCACTATGTAATCAGAACGAGGAAATTCAGGGAGTCCCTCACAAGAGAACCCTTCAGAGAAGGCAAGGAGGAAAGTGATAAGGGTGGGTGAAGGAGAGAAACTGCCAGCTAGTGAAGATTGCCAGAAGATGAATAGCAGCAGCTCAAAAGCAACCAGAGGGAAAGGAAGACAACTTTTTAACTCTTCAAACTGAGCTTTCTATATGAAGGACTATCTTTAGCCTATAACAAAAAGCAGTGATGAATCAGAGGAAACTGCTTAGACACAGACTCATCACTTGGCACCGTGAAGGAGGTGACATGCTCTGAACTCCCCCCTAGTTTGCACCGCAGGCCTGTCAGTGTGCTGACACCCTTAGCGACTGCACATGGGATCTTCCCACTCCTCGTTACTACAGAATGAGGCCTGCCAGGAACTATTCCCTGTCCTGGAGAACTGTACCCACGGACCAGATCTACATTAATCCAACTCAACAAGTAAGGCTAACATTCATGCACAGTTCGATTTAACCATGCTTAATACCAATACACATCCTCAAGAAACATAACAGTAACCTGCTTTATTTAAAATAGCAGTTTCTGTGGAAGCTTGTCTCCAAATGGAGCTTTTGCAAATTCTCAAGGCTAGTGAAAAGAAGAGCACTGTCCTCTCCACATTTAAGAGGACTACTCCATTTGTTACTCTTTTCTCTTGGCCACCTTTGTGTTCAGAACTAGAAACCAGACAAAAGCAAAGCACGGCTGCCTGGTATCTGGAAGCCATCCTTCAGCTCTCATCCTCCAGCCCCCGTGAGATGTCTGGCTCCCACTGAGGCACTGCAATTGTGGTTTTACTTTCGAGCTGAGGTGAAGGTATGTACCCAAAGACTTCGTCTAGTTCTTTGGAGACCTCAAAAGTTTGAGATTATATGCCAATACAACAATAGCTCATCATTTATGCGGTTAATAAACTCCCAACATGGTATTTTGCAAAGTTGCTGTTTGCATACCCTCTTTGTGCAAGGCCAGGCTTCTACAAGGTAGGTTTCCTTAGGCGACAGAATTACACAGGCAAGGGCCCACAATTAATAGAAATAGAGCTTTGCTGGTCAAAGGGAGAAAAAGCAATCCCAAACCCAACTTGATTTGTTTAAAAATGATAATAATGAATTGCCCATAGTCATTTATTCAGGGAACAAAAACAAATTGTCAAGCCACTTGAATTTGAAAGATTTGATCAGTCTGGAGAGTATAAAATGAATGGTACTGGTCAATGCTGAGAAATGGAAATGCAAGATGAGTGCAGCAGGAAAGAAAACTGAACACATTTTGCTGTGCAATTGTTTGATCAGCTGCACCACCATTCCCAGCACGGTACTATGCTGTTCAGGCTGGGCCAGAGTCCCCTTTGCACTTGGGAAGGGGAACAGGCGATAAGATTATCCGTCTCAATGCAGAAAGACTTAAGGAGATAATGAGAAGGTCTAAAGAAGATATGCTGAACCATCAGAAGAGAAAAGAGGGAAAGGAAAATTCAACACAGGATAAAGACTAAGGCTTAGGGGTGGGAGTGATCAGCTTCACACCAAAACCCAGTCATTCATCCTGAGACTTTCCTCAGCTCCAGTGGAAGCTTCCACCGTGGCACCTGACCACTGCAGAGACAGGCTCTGGAAAGCATTGTAACAGCATAAGTGACAGAGAAAAAGCCATTTAACAAGGAACAAGCCGCTCATACTTTAGAAAGCAGAAAACAGAAAAGGAGACTGGGAGCAGACAGTAGTAAGAACAGGAACATTTATGGTTTCCCAGTATATCTCTCAAATTCTAATTCCTAACACTGGAATGTGTTATTTGGCTGGTACAAAAGACCAGGGGAAAAGGACGCTCACTCTTCTTAATGATCATGTCAACTCCATGGATAGACAAGTCCGGCCTCTCCCTCTTTAGATTTCTTTTATTTACTCTGTTTTGGGGGGTCAGGGAGTGTGTGTGTGAGTCCTCTTCAAAAACAATATTCGAGGATGTTGCGTACTTCAGCATTAAATGTGTTAGGATTCAAAGCCCAAGTCTGTCCCAAAGAAAAGGAAGTATGGGCATTTCATCCTGTTCACTAGTAGCCATCAAAAAAGCAACCCAGAACTGCACTGAAGCAGAAATTTCTGCCCAAACAAGTCCTAGAACTGGAAGAACAAGTGTGGGTGCTTTGAAAATGTTTCAGTCCTGAGCAATATGTGGGCAGTTCAGCCAGCACCTGCTTGTCATATATACAGCACAGTCTGCTACCATGAAGTGCTCCGCTTATGATTAAAAGCGAAATGTAGGTTAATAAAGAAAACTGAATGAGGGAAGGAAGAACTAAACTGCTTATGCTGCCACATTGTGGTTTGAAACAGCATTTATTGTTCAACACATCAATGTAGTTTACACAGCCTCCAGACGCTCATAATCCAGCCTGAGTCCTGACACCCTATTCAGAGACAGCAGAAAAAGAAAGAATTGACAAGAAAACAAAATGGAAACTCCATCACATGTGAAGAGGTGCAAAGCCTGAACCATAATGCAAGCGGCAAACGCCAGCTCATCAAATTCCCTAAGTATGTATTCAACATGGTAGCACTAATGAACATTTAAAGACAGTTTTCCTTTTTGGCAAAATCACACTAGCACAAGAATTATGAATTTTTCCCTGTTTTCCTCCCTTGCTTTGTTTCTTACATAGCACCAAGTATACTATGAGCACTTCTGAAGAAAATATGTATTTAACTACAGCAGTATTGAAATCAAACAAGGTTATTTAACAGCACTAATGAACAGCACTGACTGATGCTGCAAAATATACAGAACTCAGCTTTGTTAATCTTTCCATGCTCAGTGGGAGAAACCCCAAAGATTTCATTCAGATGACTGACTGTTAACAACCAAAGCTCAGGCAGTTTCCAGTAGCAGATACTGTACTACGTACAAATCTTACTAATACATACAGGTCACAACTGATCTATAGAAATTGCTGCACATCTACATCCACTACTCAAGAGAGAACCCTAAAACAAGTTAAATTTACAGCTTGGGGACAGGAAGGACACAATTTTCCTTTCTGCCATTATTTTTAATTTTTGCACAATAGAGCAGACCGAAACAAGGGTTTGAATCTGACCAGTGACCGCTGGCGGTTCTGCAGAGTCTCTCCCACTGGCTGCGGCTGGCGGCAGCAGCCCTGTGCAGAGAGTCCCAGTCAGCAGCAGGTGGAGCCCGGCCATAACGCTCTCCCGTTCAGGAAATTATTCTCTCTCATCTACACTCCCTCATGGTTCTTGTAGCTGATTTTGACAAGCAGAAGTTGAGAATTGGATTATTCTGACACAGTAAAATTATACTTACTTGTCCTAGAACTGTAGTACAGAGAAAAAAAAAATCCCCTCCTCCCGCCCCCAATTTTACAGCATTTACATTCATAATGTTTTCAAAACTCCGTAACTCCTTTCCTGGATGATCTGAAGGAAACCAGAGAAGTATGTACTGAGCACAGTTGCAAGAGATACATGGCTCCCCACTTTGGTATAGCTAGCGGAAGACATACCAGAAATCTCACTCCTACGTTCAATAATTTTGCAAGGACTCCAGCTCAACAATTCAGACATAAGAGGTTCAGACTGCTTGGATAAGCAATTCCAAGCATCTGGATATACATTTGGAATTTATAGGAGCAGAATCTGAATCTCTGGAGAAACTTTCAGGCCTAACATCATGCATGCTGGATTTGCCTCCTGAGAGACTTCCTCATCCCTACCTGAGCTCTACAACAAAGGAGGAAAAGGAAGCAAACATTTAATATGAAAAGGACTTGTACCTCTCATGCATAGCTCAGCCCAAACCTGACCTTTACACCTGACAGCCTCCTGTTATTTGAGAGTACCTCCAGTGAATGTGATAGTCCTATCACTGTCTGTCCAGAAAGTTTGCCAAACTGATGACAGCAGAGTAAGCATTGTCTGGAGCATGAAGAGCAATAATAAGGAGTCCAGTTCTGTTCCTGTGTTAAATTACTGGGGCTCGTCAGGGGTTTGATGTTGCTGGCTCCTTGTTTTGCTCCAACACTGCACAGCTGAGTACACTGACTCTTTGCTTGCCTGTCAGAGAAAAGGTGATTCTTGTTCTAGAGCCTCATCCATTATGCTGGAGATTAAAATTATAATCCAAAGTGCAAAAATCCTGAGCAGCTGAACAAGAGTTCAGTTAGCTCTGACAGGTCTCTTGGGTGCAGCCAGTGAATGTCCCCGTCTACCCAAGAACCCAGATGTGCCCAGGTTGGGGTGTCTACAGAAGCTGCAGCACTGGATGGCTCTTCTGCCTGACAAAGCATACTGATACGTGGAAAAGCTCAAAAGCCAGTCCTACCTTAGCCTACCCTGACTTGCTCCAGGTGAAGCTGAGCTTCAACCTACAGAGTGGAAAGCCTGCTTCCTTAGGCTATTAAGTGTAATTCAACTTGATATTTTCTTCCTTTGCAGGGGAAAAAACAAGCTTTCTAAAAGAAGTCCTCCACCCACAGAGACAGAGAAGATCTCCAGGGTATGAGAAGATACTCAGAAGGAACAGGGCACCTTCTCGCACATCAAGCACTCAACCTTCTCTTTATCCTCCTCTCCCCACAGCTTCCTTTTAGCCTTGCAGCTGCTGTAGGCTCTCTGGACCTCACCTTACCTGTCCATCCCCAAATGCCCCTATTTTCTTTATCCCTGGCCTGTCTCACACTAGCCCATCTCAGGCTTCTTTGCTCCTCTCTGCACAGAAGCAAATTACTTTTCAGTCCATGCTCAGCTGCCTTTCCTAGGCAAGAGCTTCCTTTCCAGGATAGTATTCTTCCAGCTTTCTTCACACTGTGGAGGAGTGTCAGCTTTTCATCACACTTGGAAGCCCTTGAAGGCTTTTATAGAGACATTAGGGCTCCTAGCCTGCAGGGAAGTTAGGTACTTGAACTTACTCTGTTCTACATTTTGCTTCATCTATTTAGACTTAGGTTTTGTCAGTGTTAGAATAGTACCAACCAGCAGTACAAACACATATCCATACACAGCCACAGAACAAACTAATGGGAAAGTCCTGGCCATATTAAGTTGTTTTGGAGAAGCCCACACTAGTTTCCAGAGGGCAAAGACAGAAGCATAGTTCCAGGCATGGGACATCCACAACTTCTCTAGGCAACCTGTTCCAGTGGCTCACCACCCTCACAGTAAAGAAGGAAGTCAGTAACCTCATAATATTTCATATATCTGCTGACAAATCTACAAACCCTATGAAACAGGACTGCAATACTTTCCAGTACTGGAAAAGAAGAATCAAAAGAAGTCCCTAGTTGGACTCTTCACAGGGAATGTCTGACCCATATAGCGTGACATCAGATTAGAAAGCCCTGAGCAGGCTACTGTACCTGCACTGTAACACGGAGATACTAACTCAGTCCCCAAACAGTGTATTAGCTCCAAGCCAAACCACATTAGCCCTGCCTCCTAGCAGAGGTGATGAGCATGTAGGGTGTAGGGCTTCAGAAGCCACCTTGCCCAGAACAGCTGCTCCTGCCAGGGCAGAGGCATATCCTCAGAGACCCACTGCTCTCAAATCCCAAAGCATATTATTGCATCTTGGGGAACAGACAGATGCCAAAGGCAGGCGAGCAGCCACACTTCCTCAGTCAGAGCTTGACAGAGGGGTTGGGTATCTGTTTTTCTCCCCAAATACACCAGCTGTTTTAATGAAAGCTAATAACTCTCCCTCTGAACCTTGGCTCACAGCAAACTAGAAAGATCAGGTTTTCTGACAGATTAGAAGGCATAGGATGTGGGCTGGCAGGAGGGAAACAGCTTTGGACTGGATCTGTGCAAGTCACAAGTGGTTTGGCAGAATTTCCCATGCTCAAACATTCAACTCCAGGCGAAGTGCATTGAGCATGAAGTTGAAATTCAACACGGGGTAATAATCCTCTAAAGCACAGTGTAAATCAAAATACAGCATGTAAAAACATGCAAGATTATGCAACAGTACTCCAGAAAACACTTCCTCAATTTCTGATAGATTCAGTTCTTTTGTGGGTCTCCCAAGTAAGAAGAGTCCACATA
>NW_009647512.1:1790286-1809773 GCF_000708025.1 Charadrius vociferus | reverse complement strand
CCCTATTATTAAAGAAAAATCCAAACCAAAAATGTGTTCTTGGGCAAATGCAGCCTTGTTCTTCTCTTGCACTAGGTCCGTTGTACCAGCTGTGTGGCTGTGGGTGGCAGGATTAAATCATAAAGTAACAGAAACACTTCCTCAGGCATCCTGAGGGAGATAGGAGCTCCAAGGTAAACCACACACACAGTGGCTGGGGTTGCAGGGCTCCATCACAACCCAAGGAACAACTCTGCAGCCAAAGACAGCTCAGCACCACTTTTGCCACTCCAACGTTTTTTGTCAGACATCATTTTTCTTGCAAAGGTAATCAAAAGTTCAAACACAACTCTTAAGCCCTTTTCGCAGAAATGGGCTCACATGCACTGCTAAAACCACTGCGACCTCTTTCACAAGGGAGGCACTGATAACAGTACCTCTTCCTCTGAATTCAACCCAGAGCAGCTAAAGCCGATGTTTCCTGTCTCTTGTTGCTCCCCTGGATCACCTCCAAGCTATTCTCTTTTTTCCTTCTTCACAGCTTCTCTAAGCTCTGAGACCAAACCCAAAGTTTTAGTCTATTGCTCCAAAAAAGCCTATTGCTCTGTTTCAAATCAGCTGCTTGATCACCATCATGGTGATAATTAGCTATTTGATTAACCATGTCTGGACAGCTGCCATGTAGGACACTGTTCCATCAGGATTTCAGGCAGGATTTCTACCTATTGCATTGACTGGCAGAAATGGGAATGTCCATTAAGTTTATCAGCTAGTGCCTTTGCTATGCAGAAATGAGACCTAGAAGTACAGCTATGCAAGCATGTTATTATTGCACTTATCCTGCAATATCTGTTTTTGCCATATTTACCAAAGCAGAAAGGCAGTATCTGCCTCTCTTCTTATTGTGTTTTTAAAAGAACTGGCTAAAAAAAAAAACACCCCATAGGATTATATTCGGACTCCAGCCTCTCCTTCCTCAAATGGTCAGACACTTCCACAACTCTATAAAAACTTCAGTTTTCCTGCATGCATCCGTGATACTGTTTCAGTGGCATTCTGCCAAATTTTCCAAGCAGGGACCATTATGTTTCAACTGTTGCAGTCTGTAGATGACTCCAATACACCTCTGCAACTTTAACATACCAATATATCCCTGCAACTTCTATCAATGAAAGGGTCATGGGAGGAGCTCTTCAGAGAAACATCAAGAATCGCTCCCCATTCAATATTTACTACTATGCCAATACTGAAATTGCTGACCAATCAATTCACCACCAGTTAAAACCCCATTATACTCAGTCATGGGCCCACTCCTCCATCCTCTCCCTCTCCTACCCCTCCCCCCCTCCCTCACAAACCACCCAAAATAGAGATATGGCGCTGTCCATAACTGCAGGGGCCACACTGAGAACACCTTGCTGTGAAGCTCCCATATCCTGTGCTAAAAGACCTCCACAATAACCCTGACAACAAGAATCGAGGACGGAAGATGACTGCGAAAGGATAAAACTACCAATTTACCAATTTAATTTTTAAATCTACCCAAAGGACACAGCCAGCTAATACACTCATACATGGGATACCACTTCTCACTGAGGTTTCCCTCTGGCAGCCAGGCTGCTACTGTCTAGTTTTTGACTGTAAAATCCAAATGGTTCAAGGAGTAATCCGAAAATGAAAACCCAAACATCACATTATTCCACTGTTGTCTTCAACTTCAAAGTGGAGAGAAGAGGGATTTCAGATACAAGTCTTATTGGCGCTTCCCGTTAGTTAGCTTATTTCTGGTACCAAACTTTGTAGGAAAATTAGTTCATATCCATATGGGTGGGTGCCAATAGTTTTGCATCATTCATGTGTGTTACGAGTCAGGACATACTAGTTCAGACTCAGCTTTATGATAACATGGCTGTGAAGATCCTCTCATGGAAATGGGTCACATGCTTCCAGCTCAAAGGTCCACAAAACTGAGAACAAGGTTGTCTGCACAACTCTGAAAAGCATAATCAAGACATCCAAATTGGCATATCAAACACCAGCACATGTGCACTGTGTCCTCTAAGGACCTGTCTCTAAATTATTTGGATTAGGAGCCATCAGTTTAATACACTGAGGCTCAGAAAGTCAGAGGAGGAACACAGCACATTTTTTTTAAGAGAATAAAAGGCACTGACAGCATATTGGATCTTCTCACTTGATCTCATATGATCTAGATATAAAACAAATACAACTGTTGCATTTCAAGCAGAATCTTTTTAGCAGCCCTGCTATGTTTCAAGCCACAGGGACTTCACATAGATGAAATACTTTACTGGCATCTCCTGCAGAGATATGCTTAATAACAAGCAGCATGCAAAAGATGTCTTTGACATAAATATGTGTTTGGCTATGCAGCAAGAAGAGAAAGGAGATCTAAAAACCAGGCACCTGAAAGAGCATGATCTGCTATTAAAACATCTAGTTCATGAAACATCTGTAGTCAGAGCCTTCTTCATATTCTCCACAGATGACAAGTAGATTCATTGTCCCCAGCTGCTAAAAATGTGAGAGACTATTTCACATTTATACTATTTAGAATCATTTCAGTAATCATCAAGAGTCAAAACTGGTACAGTGATTTCTATCTGTGTCTGAAAAAACTGGCTGAAGTGTCAAGGCCTGTGCCACAATTCAGCAAGAACAGAGAGGGCAGACTCACTCCAAAGTCTTCACTGGTGGGAGTACGCACAGAGGTAGAGTAGCTCTCTGTAAAGGCATTCCCAACATCTTTTCTCCCTTTGGAGTTGCCAAGGAGGCAGAGCTGTTCAAGGAGGGTGAACTTATTCAGTTCATGTTTGCAAGCATAAACTGGAAATCCCAAAGGGGCAAAGTACCAACATCACAGTTTTCTTTCTCTGTCAGAGCGAGTTCTGCCTCAGGGAAAGACAGACACCAATAAAGCTGGTAACAAAGCGGTACAACGTACACACATAACCTGGCACAGGGAAACACACAGTTCTGTCTAATTTTAAGCGGTTAAATGCAATTTTCAAATTCTTCCCATAGATTATTACAGTTTTAAATTTTTCCTTTCCAGGGTCTGGGGACTTGTTCTCCAACAGCATGGTAAAAACAGCTCCCCTGGCATCAGCTTAAATTTACAAAGTACACGTTGTACAAATTGTAAGTTGTATGACAAGCCCTAAACATTTAGGAATAATTTTAAAATAATGTTATATCTCTGAACCAAAGACTGAGAGTGACTAAGAGCAAGATCTGAAAAGGTTCACTTATTTCGAAGGCTGAACTCTTGCTTCAGTGGGGTACCCTGCTTGCAAGAATACAATAAAGAATTGTGTTCTGTTCCCCTTACTTTTGGGGCAAAAAAGGTCCCTATTGATTCAGAAGTAAAAGTCTTATTTCTTCTTTCTTGAAAGCCTCATTTATGAGAATGACTGGAATAGGATGAATACTGTTCTCAGAGAGCAAAGGTTATTCTACTTCCACAATTAAAGGTTTCTTTCAGAAAAAACAGCAAGACACTGAAATTTTGTTGTCTATGTCAAACACACTACACACATACTACCTGTGAAAACCTCCAAGTATCTTGTAATTTTAAAGATGATAAATACATATGTAAACATTGATAAAAACTTGGCTTAGATTCAGCGCTGCTGTGCCGGCATGAATTATAAGAGGAGGATTTACTCCAAAGACCTTTTGCCCAATAGCCCCTGCTCCAGACCCCCATATTCTCTGCTCCCTCAGTTGCTCCCTGTGCCCAGGAACACCACCGCCTACTGCCAAAGGCCTCTGCCTGGCAGTCCTCCCTGTCCCCGGGGGGGGAGGAGGGTTTCACCTGAGGATTCGGGTTACCTGAGGACTTGTTTTCAAGCATGAGTTACTCTGAAGGGTGAGATAGTATCTGAGGTACCAGACGTACACATGACAATCATTTGTGCTGATACTGAACGTTCAGCATTTTTTCTATTTTCTATTGTGTCATGGTTAATGTCATAGGTTTTGATGTTTAAATAATTTCTAGACTGTTCATAAATTCAAGCTGAGACTGAACTGAGCATAGAAATGAAGCCTATTGACCCCCCACTGCTGAAAATATTCTCTTTTGAAAGTCACACGTGAATTGCGTGAATATATCAGCAGGATAATTTTTTCATTCTTAGTACACTTTGGGTCAAATTTCATGCCAGCATATTCAATTCACCAGAAACTGACTTGTGCCTACAAATGCTATATTTACTGCAACCTAGCATTAGCCCCTCATGCCCAAATCAGTGCCTTTACTCTTGTTTGAGAAACTGACCTGTTTGAAAAAAGACCCCTGTAAAAAGAAGCGGGACACATTCCAACAGGCTAAAAATTCTTAAAGGTGAGGGAGTTATATATCTCCCATCATAAGAAAAAGCGAAATAAGTATTCTTACCCATCCGCAAAATAAGGAGAAACCTCTTTTCCAAATAACCTGACAGAGAACAACTAACCCTGTAAAATTTTCAGTATAATATACTGGGGATGTTCTCTACAGTCCAGTAGTGGAAATAATCTTGTCAACAAAAACATTTCCTGCATTTGTTTCTTACTTGGGAAGTCAGCTGCATTGACATTAATCTCTGCATTTGCACAGAGACCCCAGCTCATACGGTTCTTTGCATGAAGCAGTGGTATCATTTCCTTTGAAACACTGAACTCTTGGAGTTAAAAATGTGTGGAAAGTTTGCTCCTAAAACAGCAGAGATGTGTCAAAATGTAAACAGAAAATATGAGAGGGAAGAACAGGAGGATGACAGTCACATGCACTGTGAAGTGAAAGCAGAATTCATATATTTTCAAGTGACACCTTGTAGTCCAGATCGAGTGCCATAAACCCAGAAAAATACAATTCATTGACATAAACCCATATGCCACTAATTGCAGCGGAGTTCCACAAGCGTGGTTTAAGATCAATGAGAGGTTAAATTCTCTCCAGCATAATTGTATTCTACGCTTACATCTAATTCTCCTGGCAAGACATGTAAATATTTAGCATGCTAGTTAGGGATTGTAGAGGTATTGCTCAGGCAACAAGAGCACAAGAAGGAATGAGACAGGCTGGACCACAGCTCATCCAAGTTGCAGTTGGGAAGTGAAAGCGCCTTTGTTGTTCCACTGCCCTGGGGTTGGCGCAGGTTTGGGTGTAAAGTAGCCCTGCTCTCTCACTAATATTGCAGCTGTTCTTCACGGCACCCTCCCTGCTGGCTCAGAGACACCAAGATGACATCCCACTTAGAATCAGCCCCCCTCTGTGGCTGGCGTATGGAATAAAGCCGAGGGCTAGAACAGTTCCTGGAGGGCACCTTCTCTATTCCTGGCCCTGTAGGGCACAATCCAGCTGTGCACATCTGCAGAAAGGCAATTCAGGCTCTCTGGTTCACCCTACATACTAATGCAAAGAAGAAGGTGTTAAATTTGATGTATTGAAAAACCAATGCTGTAGAATTTGGCAGGTCAGACCTTTGTGCTACATCTAATGGCATGATTCTCCATGGGTTTCTGACAGCCTGATTCCTTATTGCCTTTCAGGCCAGCTTCCACATTACCGCCACTCTGCCCAATGCACACTGCTGTGATGCTATATGCTGCATCAGTTAATTTTCAGTTTGCAAATGCACGTTTCCTCCTAAATGTGGGTGGTCCTGGCTTATGTCTCAGCTTTCAAGAGCATGGTTCTCGTTCCCAGGGCACCAAAAGCCCTTGGCACAGTTCATGCAAATGGAATACAGCACTGAATGGCTATAGAGAGACCTTGTAGAAAATTGTTTTGTCAGTCAAGCCTTGCTTATTGCATGCAAGCCTAGTGAGAGAACCCACTGTACTGAAGGAAGGATAAAATAAATCTATTCAGGAGATATTTTTTCAGGTCTTATTAAGACTAGCTTTTTGTCAAAGGGTTTATGATAGACAAAATGGAGCTCAATCTATTGACAGCACAGCAGAAAGCACCTGGTACCTGATGGCTAGGTGAAAGACACACCCAAACCAACAAGTCTATAACTAAATGTCAGCAGTAAAAAGGATTTCACTTGCAAAAATGCTTTGCACAGTAAGAAGGTACAAAAGTCAAGGCAAAACAAAGCATTTTGCTGAAGTGTAATTCTTGAGAAGTCACTAGCGTGCTACCACTCTTACACAGCTCTACACTGTTATTACTGGGAGAATTTTCTCATAGCTTAACATGGGCCTGACGCGACCTCGAGAACTGCCAAGTAGTACTTCACCGATTCAAAAAGGAAGCCACAGATAGAAAGGAAGATCAAAAACAAAACTTAAGACAGACTACCATTCTCATTTTTTTCTGGTTTTTAACACAGAAAGACAAGAAATGCATGAACATAAAGCTTATATTCTCAGGTTATAGAAAGCCACCATCTTTGATTTAATCTAAACCCCTTCTCTTCTAAAATTCTTTGTTTTAGCAAACAAAATGAGTTGCAGGTTGGCCAGATATCCAAGTGAAATCAAGTTTAGAACATCAGACTGTCCCTGGCTTGCCATTACACAAAAACAAATAGGTTCCCATTCAGGCAAGTATCACCCAAGTGTGTTTGAAAGGTACAGCAGATGTTGCCCAAATACAGCTGATAATAAAAGTCCATAAGAATAAGGGAGCTTTGATGCCTGACTTCCCTTTTCCCATGCATAGAAAGTAACAGCATTGTTAGCAACTTCACAGTTGAGAAAAGGTTAAGTATGAAATCAAATATTTGTTTCTTGCTACAGAAAGTAATTTGGCAGACAAAATCCAGCTTGTTTTGGAAGTTCCAGTGATACCTCTTAATAATATAAGAGGTATGTTACATAATATAAGTGTTATGTTAAGCAAATATGAGAGTTATGTTATATTGTGTTATGATGCCTCTTATATTATTAGCAATATAACATCATGCATTTCACCTAAATACCTTTGTTGTAACACCATTTAGCTGTCTGTAGACCTAGGTTGTTCTTCAGCTAATTTTAAAGTTAACGAAAGTTAAGGAGTCTGGTTTCCTCCTACGTCCTTCAACCCAAAAGTTGCTTAGAAACTCTCCCCTACTAAGGACAGGTAAACAAATGAGCAAGTGGACAAATGTAAGAACTGGGAAAATAAAAGATATCAAAAAGATTTCACCCCTAATGGTCTTCCAGGTCCGGCTATCAACTAGAACAGATCGGCTGTGGCATCTCTTTGACAAGACTTGGTCTCCAAAACCAGATTGAGAGATTATCTACATCACAAAACAAGGTGTACATGAGTCTTCTGCTCCATAAGAAAAGCTAATCATTATTAATTAGTTGTCATGGAAATGCTCAGCCTTGGGAAGGCTATGAATGGTACACCAAGATCACACGCGAATTGCTTTTAGTAAATGCCTTCATCACGGTTTGGATAAACAAAGAGTAAATAAGGCAAAAGTTGGCCTATTTCAGGAGTCTGGCAGAGAAACAAATGCAACAGGGGTTCAAAGAGAAAAAAAAATAAAAGAAATTCATTAGAAAAAGTTTACGATATTGCAAATAACAATTGTTCCAGTTCTTTCAGGCTTTCTGGCAAAGACCTGTGATATTAGCTAATGGTGCCTGAATGATGAACAATTGAAAATATCAAACCAGCAATAGCAAGTATGAAACAGCATTCCAAAAACTGGGTGTGAAGGCCCATGCTCTTACCGCCTGCCGGGTGATGCATTTTACAGAGGGAGGCCAGGTGTGATGGTAGAAGGCCAAGGATCTTAGCAAGAGTCTTAAATTATTTCTTCACAGAAGAAAAGACTTCTGGGAGTACATTATTCAAGCTGACTTTGGCTTCTTTTCCTCTTTTCAGAACTGTGTAGAGCATACTTTTCCAGGAGTTTAAACCTCACACCCAAGAGAAAAAAAGATACACAAGACTGATCTCCCCCAGCACTGAGACTCAACACCTCATCAGCAGAATAAAGCTGAACAAAACAGTGACAGCACAGAGACCGCAGTATCCAGCTGAACCTGCCGAGCAGGCAGAATGCAATGGGCAGAGCTGAGCTCGCGCCAGCAAGATAAAAAAGAGCTGAGGAAGCAGATCATCTTATTTCTACGTGGGGCTGGTTTGTCTATTTTCTGTTGCATTTGGGGGGCGAGTGAAGGAAGGAGAAGGAGAGGGAGAGGCAGAAAAATTTTTAGGCTTATGGTTGATTCTTCTAACATGGTGATATCAGCTATGTTATACTGGGAGTAAATTCAGAAACAAAAAAAAACCCGTGGAGTACACTATGACCATAACTCACACCTCTGCACAAACAGTACTCTGTTCTGGCACTGCAACACCACAACTCTGGCTTTCCCACTTACAGATATAATAAAACTTTCTTTTGCTGAAATGGTGAATTACAGCAATGTGGGATGCACATTATGTGTATTACATATGTAGATATATTACTACATGTATATTGTTACAGCAGTGCAGAATGGCTAGCTTTGCTATGAATTTTTAAAGGGAATTTTACAGGTGATTTCCATTTTCATTCAGGAAACACATTGTATTAACTTGCAGGATCATTAAATGTTTTATTCTGGATCAGAAGACTATTTCATTTTCTAAATAAATGAAGGGTAATCAAATAATTTGATACTTCTGAAGATGGTCAAAATCAGAATAAGGTAGCATTTACTCCTCAAATAAATCAGCTAGCTATTCCAAAATAAAATAAAATAAAATAAAATAAAATAAAATAAAACACCCCTACAGCTTACTTGAGAGATGTTAATTTCAAAATTCAGACCAACTTTTGTTGCAACAGTCACAAACACGAGCCAAGCCAGGAGCTGGCAGCAGGGTGAAAGCTCAGACGTGACAGCAGTAGCTCCACGCAAGCTCACGGTTCACTTGTTTACCCAGACACTGAAACAGATTTTGCTGTGACATCAGTCCCCGTGTTCTCCCATGTTACTTCACTGTCAGCAAGCAAGCTAGCTGAGGTGTTACTGCATGAGCTGCAACTTCTGAATAGATATTCCCTCTGAAGAAATAATTGTCTTCATTGCAACTGGTGACAAATATTTAAAGCCATCTGTTTCAAAGCAGTCCCCCAAAGCTGGAATGAATCTTTTTACCATCTGATGTTATGTTAAGATTCAATTGCCAGGGCATTATGGCTCTTGTTTAACCGAAATCTAGAATAAACACAAATGTATTAGCATTGATAGGGAGGGTTTACAAGGTTGTGTATAGAGCTGAATGAACTTAAACGTTACCTTCATGCACACTTACAGGAACTGTGATCACCTACCAGCATGCACTACAGACAAACTTTGTGTGATTAAAAAAGTTATAATTAATAGCGATATGGTATTCAATATCAGCTGAAACCCTGCAGTAACCATGAGTACTCTAGAATAACTTTGTGCCTGATGAAAGAACATGTCTTATCCATTTGGTCATGATTATTTCAGCCTGCTGGTGATCTGAAGTACATTACAGTTCTTTTCACTGCTTGAAAGTTACCTTCACACTAAATGTCCGCGTTATACCTAACTAGCCAGAGCAATCAATCTAGCAGACCATCTCTTTCTACAGAAAGGACAGTGTCAGTTGAAGACAGAGGGATCACATTTATTAGACCATGTTAATATTGACTTTCGAAAGATATGATTTCCCTTACACTTGATTCAAACTATCCCAATCATGATTACCTTTCCATCATTTTTTATAATTTCTGTTACAAAGGTCCCTAAGACTTTCAACTCATGGAACTTAATTCCCATGAAAAATATATGAAGAATATCCCAGATACCATTTAATGACATACATTTGCCATTTAAATGTCAAAGTAAAAACTGGAATAGATATAAGCTAGAATTTGAGATAGCAAACAAGAATTCACTCCTTATGTAGACTGCAGAAGCTTACCTCCATTAATAGGAACACACTGTGAACTAAAAGACTTTTTTCCCTTCCCAGAAGTGCAGAAATACCCATTTTTAACCCAATCTCAATTTGCTGATTTCTGAATGCTCATCTGACAATGCATCAAACTCTTGTTGTTGTTGCTTTTCAAGGATGTTTATTAAAACTTTGCTTTCTTCACACAACTGGTTATTTGCTTCTTAAATTATTATAGTTAACCTCTTTAACAAAGAAAACACAGGGCTTGATGCTCACCTGCTATAAACAGATTTGTTGAAGTTGTACTTAAAACTGTAAAGGTCATATTGTAAGCTTGATCAGAAAGTTGTCTACTGAAAATGTTAATTCTCAGCCAGTAGAGAGAGCCAAGCTCTGCAAACTAGGCTTATCAAAGGCCCTCCGTGACCACAGTACGGTTTTTAAAATGAGAATTTTTTAGTACCAGAGAAGCAAAAATGCTTTTGAGACCCCATTGAAGAGGAAAAGCACTTGTCTTCGTTTTTTTTTCCAGAAAGGTCACATATATTATCAGATAGAATTTCACTCAAATGTGAACACTGTCCTCGACTTGCCATTTGTGGGCACTGAGCGAATGTCTGTGGCAAGCCTACCATGGGAGACTTCCAAAAGCAAGAGATTACTCATTAGCCCTCACCTATTGAGTATCATTGTAGAAAACTTGCTCAGCAGAGGGGGTTTGAGACAGAGAAGTGTTATAATCAGAAGAAGGAGGAGGAATCATTCATTGCTGGAGCAAGTGTTGCCTGAATTTCCACCTTTAACCTTGGCAAGACCTGTCCTCTGAAGAGCACATCAGTATTTCACTTTTATTTTTATGTGTGTGATCTGAAGGATGCTATTTCACCTGTGAAGCATTTCAGCTAATTGTTTAAAATGCCTCCATAGGCTCCAGCCGCAGTTGGCTGAGGTGCCTGGAACAAGGCTATTCAAGGAGTGCTTGCCTGTTGCAAGGAACTGTTCATTATTTTAATCTTCTTCTCGCATTTTGCATAAAACCACAAAAACACTGTCACTGACAATTAATCTGATGCAAATTATTGTCTTGTCTCCTGGGATTTTTATTCAGGCATTAATTCTTGTGGAGCCAAAAGTTGAACCTAAGGCTATGTATAGGTCCTGGTAATTTTTAACTTTGTGGTGTGGTTTAATCATACAGATTTTCATTCTTCACTTATAGGTTGTGTACAGGGTGAAATCCTTTTCTTAAGGAACACTGTTTAAGTGCTACTAGATTGCAATCATGTTAATTGAAACTCTGCTTATCTAAGTAATTATATACTCATCTGTATGACCTCAATAATGTTACTGGAAGTTTCTCAGCAGCAAGCCCGATTCTAGCTGTGCAGAATTCCATCTCTGAAGGCAAAAGAAAATTGTGACTCCCAAGCAGCTGGAATTCTTTGGAGCAAAGCCAACAATGTCACAATTCTGGTGATTTGGGAAACTGTTGACTAGGTACCAATGGCCACTTCACAGGAAATCTTGATCTCAACATAACATAAGCTTTGATTACACAAAAGTTGATCAAGACCTTCAGGACTTTTCCCACACTTTTATATGTAAGCAAACCACTCTTCACTCTTGGATGTCACTTTTCACACATACTCTCTTAATGGACCAAGTTTTCTTTTCTAAAACATAAGATACTACTTTTATTGGAACATATAGAGCCTACAAACGATTTATGTTGTCACATATTTAGATGCAATTTGTAAATAATCCTAGTGGCCAAAAAGTCAAAGTGATTCCATCAAATGTAATCTCACTTAGTAATTCCTCTCAAGTAAAGGTCTGAGCAAAGGGATAGATTTGTTAATTCCTGTCAATGGATGCATTATAATTCTACCTGTTGCTACACTCGTATTTTAGTGGACATCCTCTGCAAAGTAAGTCATGGATCAGTCTGCCCTGCCTTAAAAGTGACAGGCATTACTATATACTGAAATAAGTATTAATCACCAATGTTACCTATTTGGATGCGGAATTTGCTTCCACCATCCTAAACTGGTAATAGCACTCTTGTATTGGAGAGGAAGACAACTTAACTCCCACAGCAGTATTTTAGATGGAGACTGTATTTGTGTGTGTGCGTGCACATCACCCCTTTTAATTTACATACATACAGGCAGGTTAATCAGGAATTACCTGGCTGCCATTAATTCCAGTTTCCATTACTGTCAAAGACTCATTAACGCTTCAGAGACTCTGTCTTTTAATTATTCAGATACTTTGCATACTAAGCAGTTCTGCCTTTCCCTTTATATCTCCTTAAGCCTCTTCCAGGCAAAATGCATTCCCTCCTTAAAAACAGTGGGAGTTCATTTGACACTTTGTTTCCTTGCTAGCATATCTTCACTGACACAATAGCTATGAATGATCCAAACCTCATTCCATTTTTCAGTTAATTGTGTTTTCAGGCTAATTCTTTAATCTTCTGGTATGTGAACTAGCTTTTAGTTTAATCTCACCAATTTATTTGCTTTTGATGCAGAAATGGATAGCTCCTGTACTCTCATCTGGTATCATGTTCTTTCCCACATTGCAGCATTTTTTTCTCCATTAAGATGGCCTATTGCCATGCGGTATGTAGCATTTTTGGTTTAAGCAGGTATAAGATAACTGTCTGGGATAAGAAATTCTCAATCCTGGTGATTTTCCAGACACTCTGCAGCTTAATTCAGTATCGGGAAACAATGTTTTTTAGATGGAAGCCATTGTAGGAATAAAATAGATGAATTTCCATTCTTCCTTACTATCAAAGCTATTATTAGAAAATTTAACTCTGGCCATCATGGTCCCTGTGTCAGTGGAAAATGCCCTTCAGTCAAAGCATTTTACTTTCTGCGGACAAAATTGAGAGTTCGTGATTACCTCAGTTGAAAAGTATTCATCTACAGCGTCTTCAGTTCCCCTGAAAGCAAGACCTTCACAGAGATGTTTTATATGTGAATTTATGCTCTTAAGACAGCTGTGTATTTAAAGTAATTTAAAAATTCAAGTAATTTTTTTTTAATATTTTTGCAAGAATAAAAATTCACAGCATTGATTATAATACCCATTCTACATGTATATATAACCCAGGGGTTCTTACAACCATATGTGCAATCATACAAATTTGTTGTTTTGCATATTTTATGAGACACTAGCAGCCCTCTTTAAGTTTTTAATGAAGAGGTGTGTATTCTGGTATTACTTGCAACTAGAGTTGTTACTCAGGTAGTATGAGTTGCTATAGACGTGAGTGTAAGATCTAAACTGACATTGTAAGATTGTCATTTTAGCTCCAGCTCAATATTGGCTTGGTTTAATTTATGCTACAAGAAGTTCATTAGCTAAACACTGACAGTCTTCTTCAGCCAGTTTTGCAAGAAAGCCGTTCCCACCCAACACTGAAATGTTCTGTTTGACTGTTCTTTCTACTTTTTGTTTTTATTTAGAAAGCTGTAGCATCAGTGCACAGAAATCCCACTGTACAGGATGACTGTGATATCTAGAAGATTGAAACACGAGATCCCACACACTCACAGGGTGCCAAAGGTCAACACACTGTTAAGATACCTGCATCATATCTGCTTGCCTTACAGTTGAGCATACTTAAAGATCCCATTAGTACACCACATCATCTACATTAGATGACGAACAACTGATAAACACATTTTTAAAACAGCTGCATGTTACAGCCATTCCTTAGTTTTAGGCAAAACCTGCAATATCCACAGTCATTATTCAGCTAAATATGGTACATTCGAGACACGGCCTCATGCAACAGCAATGTTACAGCCTCACACAACAGGACCAATGCTTCTGCAGATAACAAGGTACCTTTTCATAGACAACATTTTGACTTTCCAAGGGAATGAAATCACCTGAAATCACAACTTTATTTAAAAATCTCTGCTATAGTTTCGCTACAAGAGAAAAAGAAGCTGACCCTCAGAGCAGAATAACCAGACATTATTTTAGTGCTCACCTCACAGGTACATTCGAGGTGCCAAGAGTCAGACTAACAAAGATTAGCCCAGCTAAAAGACTGATGGTCATAAAAAAGGAACCGAAACACAAAGTTTAGGGGGGAACCTAACACTTCAGGATTGGTGACTATCTGGTGAAACAGATGCAGGACCTAAAACTACTAGAAATGTGGTGTTTGACTTCTTAAATCAGAACAAAAATCCTTCAGAGAAACACATATACTGTGAACAAACTCTTCAGCCCGAATCATGTAAATGCAAACTTGGCAGAAAACCAGCAAAGTTCGGTTCAGGTCCAAAGTCTAAGCCGGATGGGCTGCAAAAACTAACCAAGCAGATAACGCAGATTTCTCAGCAGAATTAAATGAAAAGTTGTGGCCAATGAAAGAGAGAAATATACAACCCTCAGAACACTGAATCTGATACGAATTTTGGATGTTCTACAGCTGTGCAATACTGTTTCCTAAGACAGCAGCAGCAGGTCTCCCAAAAGCTCTGCCTGCAACTGGTGACTGCAGCAATCCCTGCTCAGGCAGACACTGGCCTTTTAAAGTGGCCAGGAATTGTTTAGCTGGTATTAGTGGCCTGGAGCTTTGGTTCAGAGAGAACAATAGGTGTACTATTTTAGAGGCATTAAAGGTATTAGTGGCAAATCTGCATCCGTGCCTTGTTTACTCCTGTACCAATGGTATTAGACAGGAATTGAAAATGACTGCAGCAGGCTGCTTGTTTTGAAATGCTCCATGCCATAAGTGCAAACACGATTCTTATTGTGGCCATCATTATAAAAGACAGCAGCGTTAATCAGCACTTTCTGGTTTTGAAGTTAAAGAAAACAATCATATACTTCTATAAGATTCCCTGTTGCACTTCTCAAAAGCTGATCAATTATGAGTCATCTGAGCCATTTATATTATTTTTCATTGAATGAGTTACACTGATTTCTGCATGTTTTCTGTGAAAACCAAATATTTTCATACCAAGTCAAGTGAATTGACAGATAGAAATTTTAATTAGAGAATTATTTAAACTAGTGAGAAAAAACAGCAGCTAAAAGAAATGCAGTTGTGTATCTATAACAACCTCAATACCTCTTTCCATTTCTCTTGGCAGAAACAAAGATAAACATATTAAGCCTTTAAAGGGATTCTTATGGGAGATAAAAATCTTGATTGGCCAAGATATAACAGGATATCTCTGCTGACACATCTTCAGAGGATCAGATGTGCATGCAGTTTTATGTCTACTTTGAACATGCAGTGAAAGGAACCGTGATACTGTTGCACAGTTACACATCCTAAACTCCTAGTTCTGTCCTAGGAAAGCCTTCTAGCCAGAAACAAATGAGGGAGGGTGGTGGGTCCCGAGCTCTTCCCTCCTAACCCTGCCCCACAGCCCTGCCCCCAGGTCTAGCTCCCTCTTAGAGACACAGGGACAGGTTTGTGCTATTCTTTCCTCCTCCTGCTCCTCCCATCAGCAGGGGCAGCCAATGCAACTTCCAGAGGAGGATGAGGCACCACAGTAACTCTCCCATAGGGTTAGTGGCATTTATGCCAAAGCCAAGGCCAGGTTTATTAGATGTTGGGCCCAGGCTATTTTTTACTTCCAGTCAGGTGAGGGTGGTACTTCTAAAGTTCCTAGCCATGGATATGGGGATCTTAGGAGCTAAAATCCTATTGAGAAACACGGCTAAGACATCGGACTGCATTTCAAGCTCTTTGGGTCATTCTAGTGTGACCCGAATCACAAGAGTATCAGAGTGCCACATGGTGCGCAGGACCTGTAAAATACAGCTCTAGATATACTGTGTTTTGGACAGCTTTCAATTAAGAGCTTTCTATTTAAAAAAAAAAAAAAGTCACAGAAAACAATGAAGAAACTGTAATTAAAACAGTCTTAATTTTACCTCCATTTCAGACAAAATCTGACTGACTTAGCTGTTACATTTAAGTCAATGAATGCAAAATGAAATTCACAGCCATAAACTGACCTGGGACAATTTCTCAAACTGAAACCAAGGGAGACAGCACAAAGGTGTTACAAACTGAAATAATCATCTACAGAATGAAGCCATTAATCACCACAATACAGATGACAGCCACCAGTTTTACTCAGTCCTGTTTTTCTCAAATACTAGTGTCTTAACGATATTGTAGATGTCTGTTCCTTATGTAAAAAAACCCCAAACACTCTTTTAAGTACGAAGAAGCACATACTCTCCCATCTTAAAATTCACATGCACTTTAGCACCATGATTTAAGCTAAAATTTTTCAAAGTCACGGCTTGTCATGTGATCAAACAGCAATACATGTATGATGAGTCAATAGCCATATCCCAGTAACGGACTAAAACCTTCTCTTGTATTTTTCCTGTCCGTTGCTTTTACCTCCCAAAGAATGCAGTTTTTAGAGTAACAAAGCAATTCAGAAAAAGCCAAGTAGTTATTTTCTACCCAAATATAGGCAATTTTTAAGACCAGCTCCCCACGATCTCCCTAAGTAAGGTTGCCAAAAATGAGGCCCACCTTCTACTTCTAAGTGCTGCTCATTTTCTACAAACCAGCAGGTGGTCGCAGGTGCTAATTGTTTCAGGACCAAAATTAAACCTTTTCTCACATTTATTTCAAACAGCAGTTGGTCTCCACAGAGCAACTCTGAGTTGAGATTTACTGCTGACTTTACAATACGGCTGCAATCCTGCAGCATACTTTACCAAGAAGTAGTTTGACATGAAAATGTGTAAGTGACAACATAATGGGAAGCTGCAATTCAGCTGATTACAGTTATTCTATTGCTTAAGCATTTTTCTTCTAAGTTAGCATAATTCTCCATTGCGCTTCAAATTCTAACATTTTAGATCACAGAATAATCCAATATTCACTAATCCGATTAAACTTTCATTCCCTTTGACCCATAGTTCTCCAAACCATGTACGCATTTCACAGCGCACGCTTCGAACGAAACCTGCAGCACACGCTCCAGTTGCAACACTACTGTGCCGCAATTCTGAGCAGGGTGAAAGCCACAGCTGGGACTCAGATCTTAAACAGCTATTTCAGACCAACAGCAGACGGTAGTGGGACCTCAGTAATAAAACTGCAGAATTTATTAGATTCACAGAAAATGAAACTGTCCCTGGAGAGTTACATACCCATCAGTGAAGATTAGATTTTTGGTCTGGTTGTTTTAATAATATGAAATATAAATTTGTACTTATTGGCAACATTTTATGACTTATTTTTTATCTAAAACATTTTCAATAATGGTAGTGTTCAATTGCTCAATTTTGCATGTTTAAAATACAACAAACACTTCAGGAAAACATAATAAAAATGAATTATAATTTGGTTTTGCCTCATAAAATGCATCTTTCACTGCTAACAACTCCCTGTTGATGGATGTGGCTTACACCATAAATTTTATGGTTTTCATCTTATAAGGATCTCTCAATGTAAATCCACAACAAGTGCTTCCTTTTTTTGTAGCAGAAAATAACCACTTTCTACAAATCAAAGGTTATCATAGCAAAGCAAATTGCAAACCTGGTGAGCGCACTTACTGGGCATCAGCTCTCAAGAAAACTACTTTCTACATTCCTGTACAAAGGTTTCAAATCTAGGTTTCTCTCTTGTCAAAACAAAACTAAACCAAACAAACTCCCACACTCAGGAAAAGTTTGAAATTGCTTACCTTGAAGAAGCTCCGAAGAAAATACATTATGCTTAGCATTTTGGAAGGTTTAAAATGAGGAATTGTTCAATCTTTAGAACATCCAAGGCCTGGGTGAATTCCTACACTCCTGCTGTGTCTTTAGTTACATGCTTTCTTGTTGCTATTTTGGACGGTCTTAGTACAAGGGAAGCATATGAGCCATGCCAGGAGCTTATGCTAAGGAGTTGCATAACAATTAGGGCTTATCTGTGCTTCGCTGTACAGTACAGCAATGCAAACAGGTTTGTTCACAGTTTACTAGCCCCAGAACACTTCTACTAGGCATGCCCAGAATGATGCCATTGTATTTGCTAAAGAAACTAAAGCTATTTGTGAGTGCTTCTAAAAGAACTGGAACTACAAAGGACAGCACATGTTCCCTTACATCCCCCCCAGCTTTTCCTTTTGCCAACTGCAAGTTCAGTCAGTGAGTATTACGCTTGCTGCAGCATTTAAAAACAAAGGCTCCCGCACTACGAGCTTTCTAGTTACTATCTTTAAAGGTAAGGAAAAATTGCAGAACAAGTCTTTTGAAGTGCAGAACAGTAAACGCAATTTGAGTTTCTTATTTTTTCTCACTTAACATTAAAGTTCCTTAAAGATTATCTGTGCTTCAGTAACATTCAGCAACACAGAGATGCAACTTAAGTGACGTAGTAAGAAATCTATCAACATTTAGAGGCCAGGACTGAAAGTAACAGGTAGTCTGCTCACAGTGCACTTAGTATTAAAGACAACAACTACAGAATGCAAGCAAGTTCTCAGAGAGGGATCACTCTGCATTACAGCAACTGTCAGGCACAGCCTGATACTGCATGCTTTCGTTTATTTTTTAATCTAACTATGGTTTATATTTGAACTCTTCAAACCACCTGCTATTAACATCTTTACACCAGGAAGAGGTGTTTTAGGGAGATGCTCCAGAGTAGATTCTGATGCTCCACGCTGCTGGCCACAGGGCAGAAAAAGAGACAGATGTACAGTGCTCCCAGCACAGCAAAGGGGCAGGAGGGACACAGTTCCCCACTGCAGCTGATGCCCCAGCAATCGCCCAAAACTAACACCAGCTCTGACATGAAACATACTCTTTGCCTCACTCTGTGCAATGGGGGATCTCTCTGTCATCATCCCCCCAGTAAACACATCTCCCACTTGCCTTGGATTCACAATACTGCAAACCTCTTCTATAGCTGCCAGCAGCCATTCTTCCTGTTAGTCTATTTCAAACAGAAATATTATTGTTTTGGTAGTACATGTAAATAAGGCATTTATGCATAAGTCAAATACTTTAGAGCAGGAAGCCATCTTTTACCACGTACACAATTTTTCTGCTATTGTGAGAACTGCCTAAGTTAAGTATACACAGTCGTAAGGAAGGGCACACCTAACCTGTTAGAAACCAAGCCAATAATTTCTAAATTGCAACATAAGGCACAAATGCAATAGAGTCTGTGGTTTTTATTTGCCAAATGACAATACTGCTTCAATGAAGTTCAGTCCTGCCATCTCTTATGATTTCATGGATAGTGTTTTCCCTTAAATTTTAGTTCCAAAAGACATAAATATGTCAATATTATACACACACAGCAATCTTTTAAAGTAATTTTTTTGCCTACGATTTGGGAGGAAAACTGCAGATAAAAATTCTAAAAAGTCTCAAAAAATTTAAAAATCCAATGCTAGTTTTAAAAAAATCTCCTTGGAGGGAAATGGGCCTAGCTCATGAGTTTTCAATGCTTTTATTTGCAGATTTTTAAGTTTAAATTATTTTGAAGGATTACATTTCACGATTTGTTCGGAAATTACCGTCACTCTTTTACACCCTGCTTATTAAAGCAGTCGCAGGCAGACTTCTGTTTCCTGCGTGCCTCCCCTGGCGCTGGCTCCCTGGGCTGCGCTCGCGGTTC
>NW_009647512.1:1789456-1790270 GCF_000708025.1 Charadrius vociferus | reverse complement strand
CGAGCCCTGACCTCACGTCTTTGAGCAGAAGGAAATGCCCTCTAAGACGAGTCCAGCTCTGTGGTGCCTTGGCATTTATCTTCCACAAATGAAAAGGAAAATAAACGAATTAAGGCGTTTTTAACAAGAATCAACCTATGCACGGGAAAAGCCAAATTTTTTGCTGCCTGATTTTTATCTTCTTTCTACAGAACTGCCTCTGTGTAAAACAACATACCAGAAGCAGGTCATTGCCACTGGCCAGGGGGGTTGCCCCAAGAACTTGACTCCTCTTTCACTTGCTTATATTTTCTGAAATGAAGGTTAAAGCCCAACTGCCCACCACTCACTCTATTTTTCCATGCTTGTTCGTGGGCTGGAAATAAGTACATTGCTTATCAGCTGAGATCTTTCTCTCAGACTGGTGCATTTCTTGGACTGGTTTACTTCACCGCACAGGATGTGCAAATTGCACAGTATTCCCTTAGGCCTGCAATTCCTTAAAGCCAACACCACTATTACTGGAACTCTGCTGCCCAAACCTTCAGAAAAGCGGCAAGAAACTTTCCAGAAATCAGACCGTTGTGAACCTGCATCTTAACGTACCATTATAGAGCTACGTAATCCTTTTTTACATTCCTGAAAACCAGAGGTTGTACCGGGTGCTGGTGGCCAGGCGCCGCCGGCGGGGTCTGTGTGAGGAGACACCGGTTCCGGCCGGTTCCAACCGCCCCGGGCGGGGCCCTCAGAGGGACGGGCGGGGCCCCGTGGCAGAGCCGTGAGGGACACGGTGTGAGGCAGCAGGGGCACAGCAGCGACCCCCCGCCCGAGCTGG